>NW_026570963.1:0-42500 GCF_027595985.1 Sorex araneus
GGGCTCGGAGGATGGAGTCTCAGTCATACCGTGCTCGAACCCCCATCCCTTCACCACCAAGAACCCCAGCATATAAAAAAATGGGGGGGACTGGAGCGATAGCACAGCGGGGAGGGCGTTTGCCTTGCACGCGGCCAACCCGGGTTCGATTCCCAGCATCCCATACGGTTCCCCTGAGCACCGCCAGGAGTGATTCCTGAGTGCATGAGCCAGGAGGAAGCCCTGAGCATCGCCGGGTGTGACCCAAAAAGGAAAAAAAAAAGAACCCCAGCCCCCAGCGTACCACCCCCTGGCACTCCCCCTCCGCCTGTGTGGCAGATGATTTTCCCTTGACTCTCTCCTTAGTTTGATGCCATTCACTTTCCGACAGGAAACTCACTGTCGTTATTTGGAGTTTTTCCCCCCAACACAACAGTCGGACCGGTGGGGAGGGCGTCATTAGATTGTGTGTTTTCCATGGTCGGTAACAACGAGCCTAAGAGGTGGCACAGCTTCGAAAGCGGCCGCCCAGATTTGGGACCCTGGTACTGAGTCCAGGGGCGTTTCTGCCGGCAGCCAAGGCATTCCGAGACTGGTTTCTGGGGCGCTGGGATCGTGGCTGGGAAAACACCACGTTTTGTGGCAACTGAGACACCCCCCCCATAGCAACGCCAGGAGACTGCACGGGTTATCCCGGGGACAAGCTTGACCTTGGGGAGGCTGTGAAAGAGCTTTTATTTGAGGGGGGAGGGGGGAAATCTGCAATTATTATCTGTCAAGAGGCTGGTTTAGAAGGAAAGGTTAAAAATCAGACTCGACTCTGAGTGACGGGGTCTGCGCTTGGAGCTGCTTCACTCACGGTGACGGAAAGGCCCACCGAGGTACGAGGAAGGAGAGTCGGATCTGTTTCCCTTTACACCCCGTGGCAGGAATGACTCCTGGCGGTGCTCGGGGGACCCCATGGGATGCTGGGAATCGAACCCGGGTCGGCCGTGTGCAAGGCAGACGCCCTCCCCGCTGTGCTCTCGCTCCAGCCCTCTCCCCCCTACATTATTTAAAAAGAAGTTCCACTGGATCACCGAGAGCTACAGTTACAAACTTGCCCGATGACGTCTCAGTCACAGAGTGCTCGTGCACCCAGCCCTCCACCAGTGCCCCTTTTCCACCGGCAGTGTCCCCAGGATCCCTCCCCTCCCCCTCCCCGCCCCACTCCCCGCCCCTGTGGCAGATACCGTCCTTCTTACTCTCTCTCTCTCATTCTCTCTGTCCCTGTCTCTCTCACTCTCTCTGTCTCTGTCTCTCTCTCATTCTCCTGTCTCTGTCTCTCTCACTCTCTCTGTCTCTGTCTCTCTCTCATTCTCCTGTCTCTGTCTCTCTCATTCTCTCTCTCTCTCACTCTCTGTCTCTCTCACTCTCTCTGTCTCTGTCTCTCTTTCATTCTCCTGTCTCTGTCTCTCTCATTCTCTCTCTCACTCTCTGTCTCTCTCACTCTCTCTGTCTCTGTCTCTCTCATTCTCTCTGTCTCTGTCTTTCTCTCATTCTCTCTGTCTCTGTCTCTCTCATTCTCTCTGTCTCTCTCATTCTCTCTGTCTCTCTCATTCTCTCTGTCTCTCTCTCATTCTCTCTCTCATTCTCTCTGCCTCTGTGTCTCTCATTCTCTCTGTCTCTGTCTCTCTCATTCTCCTGTCTCTGTCTCTCTCTCATTCTCTCTGTCTCTGTCTCTCATTCTCTCTCATTCTGTCTCTGTCTCTCTCATTCTCTCTGTCTCTGTCTCTCATTCTCTCTGTCTCTGTCTCTCTCATTATCTCTGTCTCTGTCTCTCTCTCATTCTCCTGTCTGTCTCTCTCATTCTCTCTGTCTCTGACTCTCATTCTGTCTCTGTCTCTCTCATTCTCTCTGTCTCTGTCTCTCTCATTCTCTCTGTCTCTGTCTCTCCCTCATTCTCTCTGTCTCTGTCTCTCTCTCATTCTCTCTGTCTCTGTCTCTCTCTCATTCTCTGTCTCTGTCATTCTCTGTCTCTGTCTCTCATTCTCTCTGCCTCTCTCTCATTCTCTCTGTCTCTGTCTCTGTCTCTCATTCTCTCTGCCTCTCTCTCATTCTCTCTGTCTCTGTCTCTGTCTCTCATTCTCTCTGCCTCTCTCTCATTCTCTCTGTCTCTCATTCTCTCTGTCTCTGTCTCATTCTCTCTGTCTCTCTCTCCTTTAGGGCATTATCATTTGCAATACCGACGCTGAGAGGCCACCGTGTTTGGTCCTTGGCCTGGCCTTCAGCTCACATCTCCCACCCCGGGGCAATCCCTCCAATCATCATTGACTTACTCATCCCCCCCCACCCCTGCATTTCATTCAGGCACCGTGACTTGTCCATGGTTGGGTTTCTGGCAAAAAGTACCCCATCCCCCCTCGCCCTCCCAGTGTCTAATTCCCTCCACCTATAACCCCAGGTTCCCGCTGTTTCCCCTCGCATACGCCCACCCCCACCGGCCTGGCCCTTCCTACCCCCTTGACAAGCCCCTTTTAAGTTTGGTTCCTTATGTTTGGGTCACTCGATGTCGGTGGTGCTCAGTGAGGTCTGGGTATTTAGCGCCGTCATTCCTTCACACCAACTATCTGCTGCGTCCCCTTCCCGACTGGGGCACTCTTCCCATCTCTCTCTCCTTCCTCTTCCCTGTATCTATTTCCCTCGACTGATTTATCTTTTATTCTATTTACAGCAGTTGGGCGTTCGCCTTTCACGCGGCCGACCCGAGTTCGATTCCTCCGTCCCTCTCGGAGAGCCCGGCAAGCTCCCAAGAGTATCAAGCCCGTGTGGCAGAGCCTGGCAAGCTCCCCGGGGCGTCTTCGAGATGCCAAACACAGTCACACCAAGTCTCACCGTGGAGACGTGACTGGCGCCCGCTCGAGCCCATCGATGAGCCACGGGACGACGGTGCTACAAGGCTACTCTAGAGCCAAGCATGATCCAGGCATCTGCCTTTAAACTATCGTGTTTCCTCACACCGCGACTCTCAATAGCTCACCGCTCATTCTGCCTTTCCGCTCTGCTGCTCTCGGCTCTGGGCGGTTGGCCTGGGAGTGTTGCCGGGTGTGACCCCACCTCCAACACACACACACACACACACAAAAAGATATGCAGAACTGGTTCCCCAGAATATGACACTATCCCCTGCATTCTTTCAGCTAAAGTCCATGAGCCGGGGGGCTGCAGTGATAGCACAGCGGGGAGGGCGTTGGCCTTGCAGGCGGCCGACCCAGGTTCGACTCCCAGCATCCCATAGGGGCCCCTGAGCACCGCCAGGAGTCATTCCTGAGTGCATGAGCCAGGAGGAAGCCCTGAGCATCGCCGGGTGGGACCCAAAAAAAGAAAAAGATAAAATTAAAGTAAATTAAATTACAAAGTCTATGAGTGGGGAAACTTGCGTGACAGGCCCCTGGGAATCCTAAAAACTTGACTCACTCCCAGTACCGCTGAACCCGGTCAGGAGGCAGGGCATGCTGTGTGTCCGGGGCACGGAGCCGTCACCCTCACGGGCCCCGTCACCTCCTCTCTCCGCCCGGCTCTCTCCCCGGCCCTCTGACACCAACACGGACGTGAGTATCGCCCCCCACTACGTCTGTCCTGGGCTCTCCATCTCTCCTGTGCTCGCCCGATTCTCAGCCTCTGTGGAGAAGGCCCAGGGGGGTGTGCACGGTGCTCCCTGTCCTTGCCCAGATGACCGGTGACGGAACATCGTTCGTTCCCGACAGAGTCGGGAATGTGCTGTGAACCGAGAGGCTCGAGAGCTCCCCAGCGGCCCACCCTGCAAGGAAGCCCAGGTGAGCACGCGCGGCTGCTCCAGGCTCACGGGAGTCGAAACACGGATGCGTTAAAGTGCACAGGTGTTGATGGTCTTCACGTTGGATGCATGGGTGTTGGTGCGTTAAGACGTGTTCGTGCTCACGGCATTGCATCCACACGTGTTGGTACACATGGCATTTGGTTCATGGATGTCCAAAGCATGTGGCATTATGTGAACAGCTGTCGATGCATTTAGCATTCGGTCAATGGGTCACACATGCTATTAGGTCTACAGGTGTTGAAGTATGCGGCATTATGTGAACAGGTGTTTACACACCATGGCATTAGGTCCACGGGTACTAATGCTTGTGACATTAGATCCACGGGTTTCATGCATGTGACATTAGGTCCATGGGTGAAGCATGTGGCATATTGTGAACAGGTGTTCATGCAGATGGCATTAGGTCCACGGTGTTAATGCTTGTGGCATTAGATCCACGGGTTTCATGCATGTGATATTAGGTCCATGGGTGAAGCATGTGGCATATTGTCAACAGGTGTTCATGCACGTGGCATTATGTCCACGCTGTTAATGCTTGTGGCATTAGATCCACGGATTTGATGCACATGATTTTAGGTCGATGGGTGAAGCACGTGGCATTATGTTAACGGGCACTGATGCACCTGGCATGAGGTCCATGGGTGTTGCCAGAGGTGGTATTAAGTTGACAGGTGTTGGTCTTTGTGGCATTGGGTCCATAAGTGTTGGTGCTCATGGCATTAGATCCACGGGTGTCGATGCATGTGGCATTAGTTCACGGGTGTTAAAGCATATGGCATTATGTGAACAGGCGTTGGTGCACCTAAGGGTGTTGCCAGGTGTTGCATTAAGTTGACAGGTGTTGATGCTTGTGGTATTAAGGCCACAGGTGTTGATCCATGTGGCATTAGATTCACGGGTGTTGATGCTCATGGTTTTAGATTCACAGGTGTTACCACACGTGGCATTAGATTGACAAGTGTTGATGCACGTGGCATCAGACTCATGGCATTAGGTTCATAGGTGTTGACATTCGTGGCATTTAATCAATAGGTATTGATGCTTGTGGCATTAGATCCACAGCTGTTGATACATGTGTTGTTACACAGGTGTTGACACTCGTGGCATTTAGTTGACAGGTATTGATGCTCGTGACATTAGATCCACAGGTGTTGACATATGTGTTGTTACACAGGTGCTGACACTCGTGGCATTTAGTCAACAGGTGTTGATACATGTGTTGTTACACAGGTGTTGACACTCGTGGCATTTATTCAACACGTGTTGATGTTTGTGGCATTAGATCCACAGGTGTTGATACATGTGTTGTTACACAGGTGTTGACGCTCGTGGCATTTAGTCAACAGGTATTGATGTTTGTGGCATTAGATCCACAGGTGTTGATACATGTGTTGTTACACAGGTGTTGACGCTCGTGGCATTTAGTCAACAGGTATTGATGTTTGTGGCATTAGATCCACAGGTGTTGATACATGTGTTGTTACACAGGTGTTGACGCTCGTGGCATTTAGTCAACAGGTATTGATGTTTGTGGCATTAGATCCACAGGTGTTGATACATGCATTGTTAGGTCCACAGGTGTTGACGCTCGTGGCATTTAGTCGACAGGTATCGATGCTTGTGGCATTTAGTCAACAGGTGTTGATATATGTGTTGTTAGATCCACAAGTGTTGACGGTCATGGCATTTAGTCAACAGGTGTTGATGCTTGTGGCATTAGATCCACAGGTGTTGATACATGTGTTGTTACACAGGTGTTGACGCTCGTGGCATTTAGTCAACAGGTATTGATGCTCGTGACATTAGATCCACAGGTGTTGACACATGTGTTGTTACACAGGTGTTGACGCTCGTGGCATTTAGTCGACAGGTATTGATGCTTCTGACATTAGATCCACAGGTGTTGATACATGTGTTGTTAGATGCACAAGTGTTGACGCTCGTGGCATTTAGTCAACAGGTATTGATGCTTGTGGCATTAGATCCACAGGTGTTGATACATGTGTTGTTACACAGGTGTTGACACTCGTGGCATTTAGTTGACAGGTATCGATGCTTGTGGCATTAGATCCACAGGTGTTGACACATGTGTTGTTAGGTCCATAGGTGTTGACACGCGTGGCATTTAGTCAACAGGTGTTGATACATGTGTTGTTAGATCCACAAGTGTTGACGCTCGTGGCATTTAGTCAACACATGTTGATGCTTGTGGCATTAGATCCACAGGTGTTGATACATGTGTTGTTACACAGGTGTTGACGCTCGTGGCATTTAGTCGACAGGTGTTGATACATGTGTTGTTACACAGTGTTGACGCTCGTGGCATTTAGTCAACAGGTATCGATGCTTGTGGCATTAGACCCACAGGTGTTGACACATGTGTTGTTAGATCCACAAGTGTTGACGCTCGTGGCATTAAGTCAACAGGTGTTGATGCTTGTGGCATTAGATCCACAGGTGTTGACACATGTGTTGTTTGGTCCACAGGTGTTGACGCTCGTGGCTTTAGGTTCACAGATCTTGCCACACATGGCAATGACTTAAAAATTCAGTCAACAGTTGTTGATGCTCGTGGTATTAGATCACAGGTGTTGCCACGTGTGGTGTCGACAGTCATGGCATTAGGTCAACAGGCGTAGATGCTTGTGGCTCTAGAGCCATGGATGTTCCACACGTGGCATTAAGTTTCGGGCTGTTCATGCACATGGCACCAGGCCATGGTGTTCATGCTGTGGCACTAGGGCCCTGGGAGTTGGCGTGCCGTGGCATCAGGCTCGAAGGCGTTGAAGCACGTGGCATTATGCTCACAGCTACTGATGCATGTGGCTTTAGATCCACGGGGGTTGACACATGTGGCATTATGTCAACAGGTGTTCATGCACGTGGCATTAGGTCCACGGTGTTGATGCTTGTGGCATTAGATCCACGGGTTTGACGCACGTGTTATTAGGTCCATGGGTGAAGCACGTGGCGTTATGTCCACGGGCACTGATGCACCTGGCATGAGGTCTACGGGTGTTGCCAGAGGTGGTATTAAGTTGACAGGTAGGTATTGATCCTTGTAGCATTAGATCCACGGATGTCGATGCATGTGGCATTAGTTCACGGATGTTAAAGCTTATGGCATTATGTTAACAGGCGTTGATGCATGATTCACCTATGGGCGTTGCCAGGTGTTGCATTAAATTGACAGGTGTTGATGCTTGTGGCATTAAGGCCACAGGTTTTGATCCATGGGGCATCAGATTCACAGGTGTTGATGCTCATGGTTTTAGATTCACAGGTGTTGAAGCATGTGGCATTTAGTCAACAGGTGTTGCTGCTTGTGGCATTAGATTCACTGGTGAAGCATGTGGCATTAGATCACAGGTGTTGATGCCCGTGGCATTTAGTCAACAGGTGTTGCTGGTTATGACATTAGATCCACAAATCTTGGTGCATACAGCACCAGGTCCACGGGTGTTGATGCTTGTGGCATTAGATCCACGGGTGTTGATACTTGTGACATTAGATTCACCAGTGAAGCATGTGGCATTAGATCACAGGTGTTGATGCTTGTGGCATTAGATCCATGGATGAAGAATGTAGCATGAGATCACAGGTGCTGATGCCTGTGGCATTACATCCACTGGATTGGACGCTGGCGCCTTTAGATGCACACGTGTTGAAACCGGTGGCTTTAGGTTCACTGGTGTGACCACACGTGGCGTTAGGATCACAGGTGTGGAAACACGTGGCATTAAATCAACAGGTATTGATGCTCACGGTGTTAGATGCACAGGAGTCCCCGTGCCGTGACGTTAGAGTCGAAGGTGTTGAACCACGTGGCATTACGCTAACAGCTGTTGATGTATGTGGCTTTACATTGACATCGACGGGGTAACAGGCTTTACCGACAGGTGGCATTAGGTCGACAGGTGACATTAGGTCCACACGTGCTGATGCTTGTAGCTCTAGTCCCACGGACGTTGCCACACGTGGCATTAGCTCCTGGCTGTTCGTGCACATAGTCTAGGCCCCTTGTGGAGATGCTGTGAAATTGGTTCCACGGAGCTGCCGTGCCGTGGCAGTAGGTTCACAGGGGTGGAAGCACGTAGCATTAGGTTCACAGGGGTGGAAGCACATGGCCTCAGGAAACACCGGTGTTGCCAGAGAGGTCTCGTTGGAAGGACCTGGGTGGAAAGGGGCCGGGTCCACATGGAATTCCGCTCACCGCTGCATGCAGGATACCAGCCCAACAGCCCTGTGCCACGCCCATTCTCCGGCCCGGTGGACGAACTGGAAGCTGGCGGCTGATGCAAGTATCGCCCAGGGAGGACACGGGGACTTCTCTGGCTGATGATGCTCTCTCTGAGCACCGCCCGCTGCCCGCTCAGGCACCCGCCTCTCCCCGGGGGCAGAAACCAAGGCCACCGCAAGGACGATGAGCCACAAAGGCCACACCACGCTCTCTCCTAGACTGGCACCACTTACGACTGTTTGGGGTCCTCTCCCCTCAGCGAGCACGTCGGGCCCCCAGCAGAGGTGCGCTCGCTGAGGGAGTCCACGGGGTTGGCACCAAGGCTGTGGATTGTTTGTCTTACGGACCAACCTACAGCAACGGGTGCTGGTGCCTGTCGCATGCCGGAAACAGAGCCGGGGCCGCTCTGTCTTGGAAACAGATACCAGCAGGGAAGGTAGAACCCATCCGGCCACACTTGGGTTCCGTGGTCTTTGGCTCTGGGTCCGGGCAGCACTGAAGGGAACAGCATTGCACCGGGAGACGCCGCCGGATTTCCCGACAAAAGTGCTCGCGTGAACACGCCCGAGGGCTCTGGACCCAGATCCCAGCGACCCTCGGGGAGGGGCTTCTACAAACGGCCGCAGACGCTATCAGGCGGGTATCCTGGTTGGTGGCATGTCCTGGCACACACTCAGAGCCTCTGCTGTGCCCGTGACATGCCCTCGAGGCTAACGCAGATGATGTCGTTACATTGTTATTTTTTTAAATTTTATTTATGAATTTGTTTTTGATTTTGGGGGGTCACACATCATGGAATTGATGCTCAGGGGTTCCTCCTGGCTCTACACACAGAGATTACTCTTGGTGGTGCTTGGGGGACCCTATGGGATGCTGGGGATCGAACCCGGGTCGGCAGCGTGCAAGGCAAATGCACTCCCCACTGTGTTATTGCTCCAGCCCCATCTTGTTATTATTATTATTATTATTATTATTATTATTATTATTATTATTTGCTTTATGGGTCACACCGGGAGATGCTCAGGGGTTCCTCCTGGCTATGCACTCGGGAATTACACCTGGCGGTGCTCAGGGGACCATATAGGATGCTGGGAATCGAACCCGGGTCGGTCGCATGCAAGGCAAATGCACTCCCCGCTGTGCTATTGCTCCAGCCCCATCTTGTTATTATTATTATTATTACTATTATTATTATTATTTTGCTTTATGGGTCACACCGGGAAATGCTCAGGGGTTCCTCCTGGCTCTGCACTCAGGAATTACACCTGGCGGTGCTCAGGGGACCCTATAGGATGCTGGGAATCGAACCCGGGTCGGCTGCATGCAAGGCAAACGCCCTCCCCACTGTGGTATCGCTCCAGCACCCCCCCCACCTTGTTATTTTCATTATTTTTTTCCAGATCACCTGCCATAGACGGGCCCCAGCTAGCTAAGAGTCCAGAGCTACCACAGGGCAAGAGCTGAGAGAGTCAGCTCAGCAGGCAAGGGCCCGGGAGACTGTCGGCAGGCAGACGGGCGGGACTGGGAGGCTGTTTAGTCTCCCCGTCGCCTGCTGAGTGAGAGAGGCAGCCAAGCATCCCCGGAGGACATGAATGGAAGCTCATCGGAAGGACACCCCGGGTGGCCCCAGTGCACTCTCTCGGCTGGTTAGCCCTGAGGCATGTGGCATTGCTCTGAAGCCAAATTCCCTGAGTATAGACACCAGGCGCCCGGATGATCCTGCGGAATTCACGCCGGAGGCAGTGAGGGCATGCGGTGAAAGTGGCCGCGACAGAGACCAGCAGATGCGAAGGCCTGCAGGGACCAGGTGAGAGGGGTGGCACGGGGAGGAGATGGTGCCTTACTTCCACTCTTCCTTCCCACAGAAGATCTCTGGGGAATCATTAAAGAAAGAAAAGCAGAACTTAGACATGCATATGGAACCTTCCAAAAATCGTGAAGGAAAAAAGAAGTTCGTGGTTCCTATGTAAGCTTTTAAAAAAAAAAAATTGGGGGCTGGAGTGATAGCACAGCGGGGAGGGTGTTTGCCTTGCACACGGCCGATCTGGGTTCGATTCCCAGCATCCCATAGGGTCCCCTGAGCACCGCCAGGAGGAATTCCTGAGTGCATGAGCCAGGAGGAAGCCCTGAGCATCGCTGAGTGTGACCCAAAAAGCAAAAAAAAAAAAAATCATTAAAAGGAAAAGAAGCTAAAAGCTCATAGGTCACCTCAACTTCCTATGTAATGATAAAGGTGTATGGCAGAAAAGATAGGAATAGACAGATGGGTAGGTAGATTGAGAAATGGTAGATGGATAGATAGGTAGGTACACCGATGGGGTAGATGGATAAATTCATACATATATGGATGAGTGGACTGGAGCGATATCACAGTCGGGAGGGCATTTGCCTTGCATGCAGCCGACCCAGGTTCGATTCCTCCATCCCTCTCGGAGAGCCCGGCAAGCTACCGAGAGTCTCCCGCCCGCATGGCAGAGCCTGGCAAACTCCCCGTGGTGTCTTCAAGATGCCAAAAACAGTCGCAACAAGTCTCACCATGGAGACTGTTACTGGAGCCCGCTCAAGCAAATCGATGAACAATAGGACAACAGTGCGACAGTTTGACAGTGTTATAGTATGGATAGGTGGATGAACGGATAGATAGATAGATAGATAGATAGATAGATAGATAGATAGATAGATAGATAGATAGATAAATGGTAGATAGGAATAGTTGTATAGCTAGATACATAGGGATCAACAGGACTATAAAAATAGGGATAGAGAGGGAGACAGATGGGATAGAAGGATACAGAGAGGAACAGACGAGATAGGAATTAGGCGGCTAAAGAATCCCGTCTGTTTCTAAGCCATATTTTCCCTTCTGTTTGGAAATACGGTTTCTAAACCAAACTTTCTGTTGAAAATCCACACAGCTTCCTAACGCCACGAAATCTTAGTTCTAGTCCGGCCCCAGAGACAATTTTGGTTTTATGAGCAGCCCAACGCCACGGGACACAAAATACGCACCACACCCAATGCCAACGCCAAAGGCTGCCAAAGTTCCAAAGACACAAAGCGATGGCCACCAGATCCTTGCCTCGTGGGCTGAGCATACGTGCTGCGTACGGGGGGGACCCAGGTTCGATCCGCTCCCTCCTGTGGGTCTCCGGGAGCAATGCGCAAGCTGGAAGAAATCTCTGAGCACCACCTGGGCACGGCCCTGAAATAAAATTGCAAGGCCAGCGGGGATGTCCGGTTCCCAAGTGCAGACACAGGGAAGCAGGGGAAGGCAGTCACCTTACACGTGGCTGACCCACCTTCCGTCCCCGATACCCAGAGCCCCGCCAGGGGAGATAGACCTGAGCACTGAGTCGGGAGTCAGCCCTGAGCACCACTGGGTGTGGCCCCCAAACCAAAGCAAAGATGCAGAAAACTAGAGGTTGAGCTCCCATTTGACCCAGCAATACCAGTGCTGGGAATATATCCCAGAAAAGCCAAAAAGTATAGTCGAAATGACATATGCACTTATATGTTCACCGCAGCACTGTTTACAATAGCCAGAATCTGGAAAAAACCCGAGTGCCCGAGAACAGATGACTGGTTGAAGAAACTCTGGTACATCTATACAATGGAATACTACGCAGCTGTTAGAAAAAAAGGAGGTCATGACATTTGCATATAAGTGGATCAGCATGGAAAGTATCATGTTGAGTGAAATGAGTCAGAAAGAGAGAGACAGAGATAGAAAGATTGCTCTCATCTGTGGAATATAGAATAGTAGACTAGGAGACTAACACCCAAGAATAGGAGAAATAAGTACCAGGAGGTTGTCTCCATAGCTTGGAGGCTGGTCTCTCATTCTGGGCAACTCAGGGAAGGGAACACCAAGTAAAATGTGGTCGGAGGTCATGTGGGGGAAGGGTGATGTGTGCCGAATATAGACTAGAGACTGAGCACAATGGCCACTCAACACCTTTATTGCAAACCACAACACCTAAATCAGAGAGAGAGAACAGAAGGGAATACCCTGCCATAGTGGCAGGGTGGGGTGGGGGGAGACGGGACTGGGGAGGGTGGGAGGGATGCTGGGTTTACTGGTGGTGAAGAATGGGCACTGGTGAAGGAATGGGTTCTCGAACTTTGTATGGGGGAAACATGAGCACAAAAATGTATAAATCTGTAACTGTACCCTCACGGTGACTCACTCATTAAAAATAAACTATTAAAAGAAAAAAAAAAAGCAAAGATGCAGGATGTCCGTCTCTGTAGAGAGGGCACAAGTGCAATTTGCAGAACGTAGCTGGAGCTGGGAGACGGACGATGCCCTATGAGTCACTCCTTGCTTGTCTGCTGGGTGGCTGAGCTTCTCACGGGCCAGTGCCGCTTACGCCAGGATGTTGGGTGGTACCGAGCCCACGAGGCTCACAGGACCCCGGTGGGCATCTCTGAGAGACCAGGCAAGGCCCAGATGAACTGGCCGCTGGAATTGTCCCCGCATTTCTCACCATGAAGGGCGGAGAGAGAGGGCTCTTCTTCTCCACCTCAAGGCTCAGAGAAACTTCCAGACCTGCCTCCGGGACACTGAACACACACACACTGCACACTTTCTCGGGAAAACGGTCCTCAGGAAATGTTCTGCCAGGCCAGCGGCCTGCCCCCTACAATCCACGTCTCAGCCTGTCTTTTGGGGTCTGGAAAATAAGTACAATGGCTCTTTCACTCAACTTCCCCAGGGCTGGGGAGACGGTTCCACAGGCTGGGAGCACAGGGTCCGCACGTGGGGGTCCCGGGTGTCACCTCCTCTACCTCATGAGCCCCCTCCTGCAAGGCCAGGGGTAATAACCCCTGAGTACCACCAGGGCAGGCTCCCAGCCCAAACAAAATGGTCAGTAGAGACACAACCATCTGCAACCACGTTTGGCGTCATGGAGAAAGTGTCATGGACTCAGTCACATCACTGTAGCCATCACTGCTTAATTGCTGTGTCATTCGGACGAGGGTTATATCGCCATGGGGGCTACTACTGCCTTAGAACCGTTACTAGTGCTTTCAGTAGCACTATAAGCGTATCACTATTACTATGATTGTATTGGTATTGGCGTTGCTATTGATAACTTCCTGTGACTATTGTTTTTGTCACTGTCACTGTCGTCCCGTTGCTCACCGATTTGCTCCAGCGGGCACCAGTCACATCTCCATGGTGGGACTTGTTGTGACTGTGTTGGGCATCTTGAATACGCCACAGGGAGCTTGCCAGGCTCTGCGGTGCAGGCGAGATACTCTCAGTAGCTTGCTGGGCTCTCCGAGAGGGGTGGAGGAATCAAACCGGGGTTGGCCGCGTGCAAGGCAAACGCCCTCCCCGCTGTGCTATCGCTCCAGCCTCCATCACTATATTACTAGTATTGCTTGCAATAATGCAATAATACAACACAACAATAATACAATAATTACTGTATTATTATTACTATGACTGTATTGCTATTGGCATCACTGTTGCTTACTTTCTGTTACTATTGCTCTTAGTGTCACTATTTCTACGCCTGTATTGGTACTGGCATTACTATTGCTTTCTGTTACTGTTGCTTTCATGATCACTATTACTATGTCATTATTACTACAATTGTATCACTATTGGTACTGCTATTGCTTACTGCCCGTTACTGTTGCTTTTAGTATCACTATTACTATGACTGTATTTGGATTAACATTGTTATTGCTTGCTTTCTGTTACTGTTGTTTTCACTGCCACTATTACTATTACTGTATCATTAATTTTTTTTTTTTTGCTTTTTGGGTCACACCTAGCAATGCACAGGGCTTACTCCTAGCTCTGCACTCAGGAATTACCCCTGGTGGTGCTCAGGGGACCAAACAGGATGCTGGGAATCAAATCCAGGTCGGCCGCATGCAAAGCAAATGCCCTACCCGCTGTGTTATTGCTGCAGCCCCTTAAATTACTGTAACATTATTACTATAACTATTGTTATTGGTATTGCTACTGCTTATTTCCTGTTACTATTGGTTTTAGCATGACTGTCAGTGTATCATATTACTGCTACTCTGGTTGCTGTTGGCATTACTATGCCTTACTTCCTGTTACTGTTGCTATTATTATTACTGTATCATTATTATTACTGCTAGATTGCCAGTAGCATTGCTATTGCTTACTTCCTGTTACACTTGCTTTAAGTATCATTATTACTCGTTGTGTAGCATTATTACTACTAGCCTACTGCTATTGGCACTTCTATTACTCTCTGTTATTGTTGCTTTTACTATCCTATGAGTGTATCATTATTACTACTGCTCTACTGCTATTGGTCTTACTATTGCTAACTTCCTGTTACTGTTGTTTTCACCATCACTGTTCCTGTTAGTGTACCATCATTACTACTACTTATTGCTAGTGGTATTACTATTGCTAACGTACTGTTAGTCTTGCTCACAGGATCACATTTGCCGTTAGTGCATCATTATTATTGCTACGCCACTGCTATTGGTATTACAGCTGCTTCCTTCTTGTTACTGTTTCTTTTAGTTACCACATTTACTATTGCTATTGCTACCGCTCTCACTTTTTTGATCTTACTGTTGCTTTTACGATCTCTATCACTATTACTCTATTGCTAGTAAAATTACTACACTCCACTTACTGCATTGCTACTGATGTTACAATGATGTGTCACTGTAGCACTGTCGTCCTGTTGTTCATCGATTTGTTTGAGCGGGCACCAATCACGTCTCCATGGTGAGGCTTGTTGTGACTGTGTTTGGCATCTCGAAGACGCCACGGGGAGCTCGCCAGGCTCTGCCGTGCGGGCGGGAGACTCTCGGGAGCTTGCCAGGCTCTCCGAGAGGGGCAGAGGAATCGAACCCGGGTCGGCGGCGTGCAAGGCAAACGCCCTGCATTATTTTATTACTATAGCTCTAATGGTACCAGCATGACCTGACTGCCTTTATTTAGTCCTACTATGCTGCCCTTACTGTTCGTACTCCCAACGTATTCCTAGAATCATTCGTATTCCTCCTTGGTGGGCAACAGTTTATACGTTTCTCTCCAGACCCCCATAGCAGGGATATCTCGCATCGGAGAACGAAAGTGTCCTGGCAGCGTGCAAGAGGACGGAAGCCAGGACCAGGACAGATGCCAAGCGTTGCATCCTTCAAAAGTCACGTTTTCGGGGCTGGAGCCCAGACGCCTTGCATGTGGCTGACCCCCGTCCAATCCTCGGCATTCCAGAGGGTTCCCTGAGCCCGGGGCCAGCTGTGAACAGCACCTGGGCGTGAAAACAACCCCCCAAAGTCCCATTGGAGAATCTGGATGGCCCCTAGGAGTCCTCCGCTGACTCCAAGCACAGTGCTCAGAGTCGACTCCTTGCTGAAGGCTCAGACATCCCTCAGAGTGAGGCTCAGGGGACGCCAGGGGTGACGCAGATGGAGGATGGGTCGCCGTGTGCAAGGCAAGCATTCCCCTCTTCGTGCGGGGTCCGCAGACCTCGTATTTGCTTGCAGACCAGAGGTCCCTGCATGCTTCGGGCCCCCGAGTGGGGAGACTGCGAAGACAAGAGCTTTGCACAGGAGGGGGGACGGGGAGGCTCGGCCTCAGCACCCCCGAGGACAAGGCCGCCTTTGACACGGGGCCCGGCAGAGCTCAGGAAGCAGAAACTCTGAGGCGGCTTCCGCTCATCCCATGCAGAAGGGTGTGTGACCGGTCAGGCTCTCCCCACCCACGGCGGGTCCATCCCACCTCGGGGACCCGCCCGCGCTCCCCCTCACACACACACACACACACACACACACACACACGCCCCCTGGAAGCGGCTTCTCTGCTCTCTGCACCTCCCGGGCACAAAGGGCCTCTGTCAGGCAGCAGAAACCGATTTCCTGGGCCAAAGGCCAGCGGGGAGGGGAGAGGAACCCAGATGGACTCGAACCAGACGGGCCTCGGAGCACCAAGAAGAGACAGGAGAGGAGGGTGCAGGGGAAGAGAGGACACGGGAAAGAAAAGGCGGAGAAAGGGAAGAGAGCAGCGAGTGGGGTGAGGCAGGAGGGAGGGAGGGAGGGAGGGAGGGAGGGAGGGAGGGAGGCAAGGAAGGAAGGAAGGAAGGAAGGAAGGAAGGAAGGAAGGAAGGAAGGAAGGAAGGAAGGAAGGAAGGAAGGAAGGAAGGAAGGAAGGAGGAAGGGAGGGAAGGAAGGAAAGAGGGAGGGAGGGAGGGGAGGGAGGGGAGGGAGGGAGGGAGGGAGGGAGGGAAAGAAAAAAGAAAAAGGAGAGGGCAAGAAAAGGGAAAAGAAATAAGGAGAGAGGGAAAAGGAGAATGCAAGAAAAAAGAGAAATACCAAAAGAAGGAAATAAAGAAAAAAACAAGAGAGAAAGCAAGAAAACAGAAAAAAGGAAAGGAAGAAGGAAGGAAAGTGACAAAGAGAAGGAAAAAGAAAGAAAGAAAGAAAGAAAGAAAGAAAGAAAGAAAGAAAGAAAGAAAGAAAGAAAAGACGAAAGAAAGAAAGAAAGAAAGAAAGAAAGAAAGAAAGAAAGAAAGAAAGAAAGAAAGAAAGAAAGAAAGAAAGAAAGAAAGAAAGAAAGGAAGGAAGGAAGGAAGGAGGGACAGAGAGGAAGGGAGGGAGGAATGAAGGGAGGAAGGAAGGGAAGGAGGGAGGGCGGAAAGGAGGGGAGGGAGGAAGGAAGGAAGGGAAGGAGGGAGGGAAGGAAGGAGGGAGGAGGAAGGAGGGCGGGAAGGAGGGGAGGGAGGGACAGAGGGATGGAGGGAGGAAGGAAGGAAGGGAGGGAGGGAGGAACGAAGGGAGGGAGAGAAAAACACAGAAAACCAAATGAAACACAGAAAAACAGTATCCAGGGGAAATGAGGAGAGAGAGAGACAGCGAGACAGAGAGAGAGAGAGACAGAGCGAGACACAGAGAGAGAGGGAGAGAGAGAGACAGAGTGAGACAGAGGCGGAGAAGGAAGGGGTGAGTGAGGAGTGAGGCCCCCTCCCTGGAGAGCTGCCTGGGCCCCTGGACATTTGCTCCCGGCGGGAAGCGGGTGGGGCCAGGGCTAGCAGCCAGGCCGGACCGCAGAGTTCTAGAAGGCACCGTCCGCTCCAGCCACCTCCATCAACAGAAATGTCTCTGCACAGCCCTCGGCCCGTCCCCGGGCTCTTTCCCCGTCCCTCCTTCCACAGGGCACTGGAGGGGACTGGGAGCTCCATCGTGGGGGTCCGGGGTGCCCTTAAAACAAGTGTTGTCGGGGCTGGAGCAATAGCACAGCGGGTGGGGGAGTTTGCCTTGCACGTGGCTGACCCAGGTTCGATTCCCAGCATCCCATAGGGTCCCCTGAGCACTGCCAGGGGTAACTCCTGAGTGCAGAGCCAGGAGGAACCCCTGAGCATCACCAGGTGTGACCCAAAAAGAAAAAAAAAAAACAAGTTGTGCAGGTTTCAGAGCTGATGAGGAGTCAGCTTTACCCGGCCTTATGACATCCTCACCGAGACGCACGCAGAAAGAAGTTCATTTCCTAGGTCAGCGCGGAGCCCTTTTTTTTTTTTTTTTTTTGCGCCACAATCCAACTTTTCTAGTTGCGAGCCAAGAAGGTCCCCTACAGACACAGATCACTCCGTTTCCGCCTCTGAGAAAAACGCGCAGGTCCAAGTTTTATAGCTCGGAGCAAATCCAGCCGTGTTCCAGAGAGACGGTCATCTGTCAGGCACCTCAACCGAGACCGGGGTGCTGGAGGGTCCGTCCTTTCATTGATGGGATTGATTTAAAACAAAAAAAAAAAGTAGGAGCAACGTAATAGTCCAGTGAGGGGGCTGGAGCGATAGCACAGCGGGGAGGGCGTTTGCCTTGCATGAGGCCAACCCGGGTTCTAATCCCAGCATCCCATATGGTCCCCTGAGCACCGCCAGGGGTAATTCCTGAGTGAAGAGCCAGGAGTAACCCCTGTGCATCGCCGGGTGTGACCCAAAAACCAAAAAAAAAAAATAAATAATCCAGTGAGGAGGGCGTTTGCCTGGTCCACAGCCAACCCGGGTTCAATCCCCGGCATCTCATCTGGTGCCCAGACACCAGCAAGAATCGCTCCTGAGTGCAGAGCCAGGAGGAATCTCTGAGCATCACTGGGTGTGAATCTCCCCGCCCCCCCCCCCCCAATTTTTCTTTAAAATGTTCAATTCTTGAAGATTTTTAAGAGCTGGAGTGATAGTACAGCGGGTAAGGTGTTTGCCTGGCACCCCGGCCCACCTGGGTCCGATTCCCGGCATTGCAAAGGGTCCCCTGAGCACCGCCAGGAGTAATTGCTGAGTGCAGAGCCAGGAGGAACCTCTGTGCATCGCCGGGTGGGACCCAAAAAGCAAAATTTAAAAAAAAAATTTTTTTTAAATGTTATCACCGTGAAGTACGACTTCGAAAGGGATTCTGTTACTTTTAGCTGAGTTTCAGATGTACAATGTTGCAACACCAAATTACTCCACCCGCGTGCACAACACCAAATCCCTTCACGAGTATCCACAACACCACATCCCCTCACCAGTGGATACTTCGTCTCACCAACGGATGAGTCCCAGATGTACAATGTTGCAAGACCAAATTGTTTCCGCCCAAATTGTTTCCGCAGGGTCCCTTCCATTCACCAGCGGTTGAGTTTCGATATACAATGTTGCAACATCGAGGTCTACTTCCTTCCCAGTTTCCCTCCCTCCCACCCACCCGCAACCAGCCCGGAGAGCGAGCACTATTTTCTTTTCCGCTCTTTGATTTTTTGTTTTTGTTTTTGGTTTTTGGTTTCCCTTGAGGCACAGTGAGAGGCAGCGTCCGAGTGATTTTTACCTCCTTTTAGTACCTCGTCGTGGTCCAGAGTGAATGGAGTGGTTTGCTAATGGAATGGATTGCTCGCTGAGTGATGAGGGAGAGAGAGAGAGAGAGAGAGAGGAGAGAGGCAGACAGAAGGTGATAGAGAGAGGAGAGAGAGAGGGAGGAGAGAGAGGTGAGAGAGAGAAAGGAGAGAGATAGAGATAGGAGAGAGACAAAGAGAGAGGACAAAGAGACAGAGACAGAGAGGAGAGAGAGGGAGGAGAGAGGTGAGACAGAAAGGAGAGAGATAGAGAGAGAGGAGAGAGACAGAGAAACAGAGAGAGAGGTGAGAGAGAGAAGAGAAAGAGGAGAGAGAAAGGAGAGAGATAGAGATAGAGGAGAGAGACAAAGAGAGAGGAGAAAGAGACAGAGAGAGACAGAGAGGAGAGAGAGGGAGGAGAGAGGTGAGAGAGAAAGGAGAGAGATAGAGATAGAGAGAGAGAAGAGACGAGACAGAAACAGAGAGGTGAGAAAGAGAGGAGAGAGACAGAGAGAGGAGAGAGGTGAGAGAGAAAGGAGAGAGATAGAAATAGAGAGAGAGGAGAGAGACAGAGAAAAAGAGAGAGAGGTGAGAAAGAGGAGAGAAAGAGGGAGGAGCGAGAGATAGAGAGAAAGGAGAGAGAGATAGAGATAGAGAGAGAGGAGAGACACAGAGAGAGGAGAGAGACAGAGAGAGAGGAGAGAGAGAGGGAGAGAGGAGAGAGAGAGGGAGAGAGAGGTGAGAGAGAGATAGAGAGAGAGAGAGACAGGGAGAGAGGAGAGAGACAGAGAGAGAGAGACAGAGAGAGACAGAGAAAGAAAGAGGAGAGAGACAGAGAGAGGAGAGAGACAGAGAGAGAGAGAGAGAATTCAGCGAGATCTCACTCACATGCGCAAGTCTCAGCAACACGGTGGGGCCGGGAGGGGAGCGGCCCCTCCTAGCTAGGAGGCAAGCCGCAGGGACCCAATCAACAGCGATCCACGGCATTGATTCTTTTAACCCCTGCCATGCTACCCAGATTCCCACCCCCGGGCCCCACCCAGCCGGGCTCCGAGCATCCAGACCCCCCAGACACACCCCTCCGACCACAGCAAGCCTCGGACCCTCCTCCGACACCATTCGCCAAAGAGGAAGGGACGCACCGCCACCCGGCGGGGTCCTGCACGACACGCACGTGGGCACCGAACCCGCGGGCAGGCAGGCAGCGGGCTCCATCAGCACCGCCGCCCAAGATGGGCTTTGGACCACGGTCGTGCGGGTACCGATCGCCTCTGTGTGAGACGCACTGCACCACCCGAATTGCTTCGCCGAGTTCGCACGCCGCCCGCTGGAACACGCCCGCACGGACAGCCCGACCGCGCGGCGAGCACGGAATCCACAGGTGCCGAGGGCTGTGTGCCCCAGACAGGGAGGGGGGCACCTAGAGCCCCCCCACCTGCAGCCTTGGCACATCCAAGCGCGCCCACAAGGCGACTCTCGGTGCCCATCCGACCGTCCGTCCGTCCGTCCAGCCGCGAGCACTCACCCAGGATGCCCAGGCGGTAGTTGATGGTGATGACGATGACGTTGCCGTAACTGGCCAGGATGCTGCCGTCGATCATGTTCCCGGTGCCCTCCATGTAGGAGCCCCCGTGGATGTAGACCATGACGGGCTTCTTGACGTTCTGGTCGTGGATGTCTGGGAAGAGAGCCAGGGGACACAGAATAATCACCAAGGAGCCCGCCGAGAAGGCACCGGCACGGGGAGAGGGGGAGAGGGGGCCTGACTCGCCCGAGTTTGACCTCCCTGCGCCTCCCCCTGCCCCATCGTCCTGACCCCCCCTGCTCCTGGGTGTGCCTGAGTTCTCAGAGGGACGGGGGACCCGGGTCTGTGAGGCCAGCTGCCCCTCGCCGGGTGGGCGGGAGAGGCTGGCGGGTTCGGTGGAAAACCGTCATCCCGTGGCTCATCGGTTTGCTCGAGCGGGCACCAGGAACGTCCCCATGGCGAGGCTTGTTGTTACTGGTAAAAAATAAATAATAATAAAAAAAAACCAGAAAATGGTGCGGGTGGCGTGACGGTCACTGCGGAAGGACCTGTGTCCCCGTGGCCGCTACGGGGCCAGAACCGTGGCCACTGCGAGTGTGTCGTGGGGGGTGGAGACCTCGGCTCCTCTGAACGCTTGCAAGGATGCCGCAAGCATCGTGGGCGGGGCCCGTGGGACTCTCCGTGCCACTGGGTCAAGGGTGACAAAAGCCAGACGGGGGCCTGACCCCGAGAAAGATTGGCCACGAGCTGTGGCGCGAGACGAAACAAAAGTAATAATAATAATTATGATAATTTAAAAAAAAAAAACAACCCGGGAGGGTTAGAATCACAGAGCACTGTATCGGGAGGGTGTGAGGTTCACGGCT
Organism: Sorex araneus; assembly: GCF_027595985.1. Lineage (NCBI taxonomy): Eukaryota > Metazoa > Chordata > Mammalia > Eulipotyphla > Soricidae > Sorex > Sorex araneus. Next base: position 21,253 of record NW_026570963.1, read on the forward strand.
CAAGATTCCGTGGGGGCGGAGTTAAGCCCTCGTGACGTGGGAAACCCAACAGCCAGCCTGGCCACGCCGTGGCCGACCCTTTTCCGACAACGTCCACGTGAGTCTGTGGCCGTGGTTTCTGAGATCCGGAACCGAGAGAGCACCCGCCCTCCGGGGACTCACGGCTCCCTCCTGCCCAGGCAGGACCGAGTCCACCGCTGTGGTCAGCATGGGCTGAACGAGGACAGGGGGTCCCTCCCGTGCCCCTTGTGGCCAAGGAGAGGGAGTGCGGGCTGCAGGGCCACCAGGCTTCCCGGGGGGAGGTGGACGCATTGAGGAATGCATCCCTGGGTGGCGGGTCTCCCGGCTGCTATGCAGGGGGCCCCACACCAGCCCAACCCCATCCCCCACACGCCCCCTGGACTCTCTCGAAGCCTCACGCCTCCCTCTTGTGGCCCCGTAGGGCGGGGGAGGGGGGTGGAGGGAGGGCGTCCCCGTGAGTGACCGCATGGCCATGCGCCAGCCAAACAAAACCAAATAGACGTGTTTGTTGGCTCTCCGGGAGGGAGAGACCCCCAACCGCAAGCCGCCTCGGGCAGATCCGAAGTGAGTGTGGGAACAAGGCATGCCCAAGCCCCCGGCGAAAAACAAAACAAAACAGAATAAAAAAAAAAAAGAACTGAATGAGGATGGTATGGGCGGCACTCGGGGTCCACCAGGCCAGTGGGGGATGCCGGAAGGGCAAGCACAGAAGAGGGTGTCAGATGCCAGGACAGGGGGTGGCAGGAGGGGGTGAAGGGCAGGGCGCTGTCTGCACAAGGGACGCCTCGAACGTGGGCTACAAGTGTCTTAAAGCTCAGCCTCTCTTGGGGATGGCGTGCAGTTTCTTTTTTTTTCTTTTCTTTTTTCTTTCTTTCTTTCTTTCTTTTTTTTTTTTTTTTTTTTTTTTTGCTTTTTGCATCACACCCGGCGATGCTCAGGGGTCCCTCCTGGCTCTGCACTCAGGAATGACTCCTGGGCAGTGCTCGGGCGACCCTATGGGATGCTGGGAATCCGACGCAGGTCGGCCGCGTGCAAGGCCAACGCCCTCCCCCGCTGTAGTGTTACTCTGACCCGGGGGGGTGCAGTTCCTAAACCCAAAGACAGCCATTCACACGTTTCTCTGAGCTCTGCATTCCCGCTTGGCATCCTCGTCCCCAGGTTTTATTAGAATCCCGGATAGGGGGACAGGGCAGCAGGAATAAAAATGCATAGATGCAACTCCTCCCGGAAAAAGGCAAAAAAAAAAATTTTTTTTTTTAAAGGTGAAGTTCTCGGGGCTGGAGAGATAGCACAGCAGGGAGGGCGTTTGCCTTGCACACCCGGCTGACCCGGGTTCGAATCCCAGCATCCCATAGGGTCCCCTGAGCACCGCCAGGGGTGATTCCTGAGTGCATGAGCCAGGAGTGACCCCTGTGCATCGCCGGGTGGGACCCAAAAAGCAAAAGCAAAAAAAAAGGTGGAGTTCTCTTTATGGTAAGAAGACCACATGGCACGCACGCCAAGGAGCCAAATCTGTGCCCACGGAAGGTCTCGGGGCGTTGGAACACAGCCAGCAGATCCTGGGGTGGAGGGACGGCCCCACCCGCGCTGTGAAAATGGTCACCGGCTACCAGGAGCAGAGAGAGAAGCCCGGGATATATATGGGCATCCGATGGCTGCAGAGAATCCATCTCTTTGTTCCCTGGCAGGCACAGAGACCCCAGGAACGAGGTGGACATGCAGCACAGCACTGGCGGCGATTTCCTTGCCTGTGGCTGAGCCCTGGGTCCCCCCCGCCCCTCCAGGAGGAAAACCCCTGAGCCCTGCTGGGTGTGGTCCCGAAACAAATCAATATTTGGGGATACGAAGAGTGGCAAAAGGGGCTGGACTCGATCCACTCTACCCAACAGGAACCATCTCTTGGAGACGGTACGAGCAGGAACAGGAAGTCGGATGAAAAAATAAAATAAAGTCACCCGGAATCTTTGCCTTAGCTTCCGCTTCCTCCTTCCCCTCCTCCTCATCAGAAAAACGCCAGAGACGCCACAGGCTGGGTAAAAGCTGCACAGCACAGGGTTGGTCTCAGGGGTCAAGAAAGCTCCACATGGAGGCAAAAAAAAAAAAAAAAAAAGAAAAAAGAAAGCGGAGGAAGTGTGCCCTGCACAGCGGGGAGGGCGTTTGCCTTGCACGCGGCCGACCCAGGTTCGATTCCCAGCATCCCATAGGGCCCCCCGAGCACCGCCAGGAGTCATTTCTGAGTGCATGAGCCAGGAGTAACCCCTGAGCATCGCTGGGTGTGACTGAAAAAGAAAAATTAATAAGTTCTGCTCACAGGGGGTGCGGGGAGGGTCCTGGGTGCGAGACAGGACGGCTGAGCTCTAATGCATCACCCACACACTCAGCTCCTGGCGGCAGGGGCAGACGGGACACGTCTGTCCGACCCGTGGAACTTTCCACGCCGGCCACGCCGACATGCACGAGCCTGCCTTCCTCTGCTTCCCTCCGGAGCCACTGACCCTCCCGGACGGCTCGGCCCGGGAGGAAAGGCCATTCGTCACGGGGAGACGCGATTATCTTCCATCTCGGAAAAGGATCATCGGAGCCTGCTGGATGATGGGTGCGGCCCTTCCAGAAAAGAACTTTGCAGATAAACCATCGGGAGCTTTCATTCTTTATTTTTTTTTTCTTTTTAAAGAGGGGGAAGAGAGTGGAGTGCTTTTAAACTGAGAAAAATAGAGACAGCTAGCTTTGTGACCCTAGAGGGAAATTTATATATATAAATATATATATATACACACACATATATATATCTTCGCTGCCCTATTTTTCTTGCTTCCTTAAAATGCACTTGAGACACTTTGCTGAAGAAAATAAGAAGAGCCCATTAAAAACGCTTTTTTTTTTTTAATGTACTGCACAGTGAGCTGGGGAACATTCTTTGACAGCTGTTTTGCAAAGGAAGGGGTTGGACGCCTAAGAGGAAAACGGAAGCTCGATTCCGCCCCCCCCATCCCATCCTAGACCCCCTCCCCCCTCTCCAGGTTGGCTCCAAAAGTTCGGTGGAGCTGTCTGTCGGGGGGGAATCGCCCTTTCAAGAAAAGGAGTGAAGAAGACAAAAATCGCAAAATACAAGGCTCCGAAAATAACGTGGAGGGGCGGGGGCAGGGGGGGTGGGGAGAAGAAAAGAAAAGTGGCATGCATGTCTTAAAATTCCATTTTCTCTTCTTGTGAGCAAGCCAAAAAAAAAAGGGAAAAGTGGCGGGTGGGGGGAGGAGGGAGGAAAAAGAAGAAAAAAAAAAAAACAGAGGACAGATGCGTGGGCACCAAACAAACGGCATTCTGTGATTCTGCGATTCACTTCCTCTCCAGAAACAGCGGGGCCGCTGTTTCCCACGGGGGTCTGCACCAGGGACCATGGTCATGGGGTGGGGGGGGTTAAAAATGGCAGTGTTCCAAACAAGAAGAAAAGAAAATTAGCAATGTGGACTCGTTGCAGAGAAAGGCAGAAGATCACATTGAAATGTAAAAGAAAAAAAAAAAAAGAAAAAAACGAGAGAGAGGTAAATATATATATATATATATATAAAATCATGCTTTTAAAAAAAAATACCTTCATCTTCACCACGTTCATTACTGCTCATATCATCTGCGTTTTTCTTTGTGTTGGCTCCTGGGGTCATATTGAGAAGGAAAATAAAGGGGGAGGGAAAAAAAAGAGAATTCAAAACCAACAGGTTTGCAAAAAAAAAAAAAAAAGAAGAAGAAGAAGAAGAAAAAAAGAAGAAGAGATAGAAGACATTACCAGGTCAATGGGAGGGGAAAAAAAAAAGTCATACAAAAAAAGTCAAAATCTGTTACGTTCAGATTTCCAAAAGAAAAAGAAAAACGATAAAGAAAAAGAAATAGGAAGGACTATGCAAAATATCTATCAACATAAAGATGTCAAAAAAGGAACAAATTCAAAATGTTGCCTTTTGCAAAAAGCATTTGGTAAGATAAGCCCATGAAAATGCACTCGGGGCTTAAAATGGTACTACAGGAAAGAAAAGAAAAGAAAAGAAAAAAAGTAACGTGATTTTGAAAAAAAAAAAAAAGGAAAAAGGAAATGATTAAAAACGAGACATTTCCCACATTCTTAAATGCGTATTATGTCTTTAACGTTCCTTGGATTTTCACGTTACCACGTTTTCAAATGCCATGGGTTTACTTTTTTCTATAACATAAGAAGAAACATATTTAAACAAGAAACAAGGAAGGTCTCGCATCCAAAAAAAGTTTTTTTTTAAAAAAAAAAATTGACATTCATTTCATGCACCACAGTGTAATCACACAGCATTGGACAGATAAAACCAGAGAGGTTCCTGGTGGCTCAAAATCGGGAAGATTTACCTGTGCAACCAAAGTTCAAACCACCGTGATCCCTGACACTACCCCACTGTCCATTTTGAAAACAAATAAATAAATAAATAACTCTGCTTACAACATGACAAAAACATTAGGTATCACATTCTCTGAGAGAAACCTCTAGAACAGTGTTTGAACATATGGAGTTAGGATTTTTTTTTGGGGGGGTGTCACATCCGACGATGCACAGGGGTTACTCCTGGCTCTGCACTCAGGAATCACTCCTGGCGGTGCTCAGGGGACCCTATGGGATGCTGGGATTCGAACCCGGGTCGGCCGCGTGCAAGGCAACCGCCCTCCCCGCTGTGCTATCACTCCAGCCCCAGGATTTTTTTTTTTTTTTAATGAATCACCTACCGAAAAAAAGAAGTGACTTAAAGAATTTCCCTGTGAAATTGGGTGGGGAGGGAGTAAGGTAGACCCCAGCCTCCCGTAAGCTCTCTGAATTCCGGGCACCATTTAGGTTTCTCTGTCTTGAGGATAAAAAAAAAAAAAAGCCTTTTCTTTCATGGGCTGAAAATTCCCCAGCAAACTTGGCTTCTAAGGCAGGTTTTTATTGATTCAGCTTTGAGGCCACATCTCAAACTTCCTCCAGGCTCTGCGCTAAGATCAATCCTGGCGGGTGATGTCTCCATCACACCTGAGCACAGGTGACCCCAAAGGTGGAACCTCGGCCAACTGCACGCAACGCAAGTGCCCCACCCGCTGTGCGAGGGCTCCAGGCCCCCTGCTCTGGAACTCTTAATCAAACAAACAGACCAAGTTCGGATACGGATTGGGATATTGATCCCTTGATGGGATATTGATCCCTTGATGGGATATGGATCGGAATATTGACGCCTCATTGGAGACACTAATGGGTTCATCTATTTTTAGTCGCAGACTTGATATCAGAATCCATGAGGAGATCCTCGAATTCATTTTCAAGAGCACGAAAACAACAAAAAAACATTTTTTATTTGCTTTTTTGGGTCCCAGCCGGCGATGCACAGGGGTGACTCCTGGCTCTGCACTCAGGATTGACTCCTGGAAGTGCTCGGGGGACCCTATGGGATGCTGGGAATCGAACCTGGGTTGGCCTCATGCAAGGCAAACGCCCTCCCTGCTGTGCTATTACTCCAGCACCCCCCCAGAAAAAAGACATTTTTTTAAATGCATATCCATCTATTTACTCAACAGTCTGTTTGCATGCCTGTATGTAGGTGGATCAATGGAACAGAAATCTTAAAGTTATCGGATTTGACTGAGTTTATGGTTTAAATGTGTTACAGAAAGGAACAGAGATGACTTCCATAATGGCCAAAAGAAGAGAGAGCGGGGGAGAGAGAGAGAGAAAGAAAGAGAGAGAGAGAGAGAGAGAGAGAGAGAGAGAGAGAGGAGGTGGGGGATGGGGTGACGGACGGAATCTGGGGACACTGTTGCCGGGAAATGCGCCCCGGTAGAGGGACGGGTGTTGAAACATTGTTTGAAACATTGTATGACTAAACCCAATCATCAACAACTTAGTAACTGTTTATCTCATGGTTATCTAATTGAAAAAAAATTATTTTAAGGAAGTAAAATCTGTGAATAACAATGTGTGTATGTGTATGTGTATGTGTGTATGTGTATGTGTGTGTGTGTGTGTGTCTTGGAAAACAAGATTTCCTTAACGTTTCCCTCTCCATCATTTGGTGGAACGCCTATTTCCCTTTCATTATTTTTTTTTTCCTGCAGAAATAGGTCAGCACTTCCAGTCGAACCGCAAAGGTAGTGGCAGAAAATGTACATAGTCATTGTGTTAGAATGTGGGAGCGGCTGACAAGGATTCCCCGATTTCTTCCCTGCAGCAAAGAATGTTCCTTTCAAACGGCGTTCTTCCTGCCGCTTAGAAGCTTCTGGAAAGAGATTTTCAGATTTGGGCCACGCCGGGCACTGCTCAAAACTTCCTCCTGGCTCTGAGCGCTAAGATCAGTCCCGGGGGTGAACACGGGCTAAACCCCGTCAGCTCCTTGAAGGTGACACTGGAAGAAAGTTCCAGGTGGTTCCACAGAACACGCCCACACTGCTGGTTTTACAAAAGGCACAGAGAGGCTGATGGGATGCCCGGGATCGAACCTGGGTCGGCTGCGTCCAACACACGTGGGTACTGGGGGGGAAGGGGAGGTCGGGAGAAAGGTTCTCCTAACTCTCACCTGATGTTTGTTCTTTTCTGTCCCAACCTTCACCCTCGAGTGTGTTCTGAGTTTCCCGACCCACGCAATCTGCCTTCGAGACTCTGGACTCTGGAGGTCAGGAGTGAATTTGCGGCAACTCCTGACAACTCGGGGGTCTTTGTTGAGTGGTAGAGCATCAAAGCAGAGGATACAAGGCAACTCTTCGAAACAAGCCATCGGAGATGAATCGGTTCAGCTGCAGATTTCTGCTGGGAGCTTTGGGTCCAATTCTTTTATTCATTTTTTTTTAAGATTTTTTAATTTTTTTGCTTTTTGAGTCACACCCGGCGATGCACAGGGGTTCCTCCTGGCTCTGCACTCAGGAATGACTCCTGGCGGTGCTCGGGGGACCCTATGGGATGCTGGGAATCGGACCCGGGTTGGCCGTGTGCAAGGCAAATGCCCTACCTGCTGTGCTATCGCTCCAGCCCCTAAGATTTTTTTTTATTGAATCACTGTGATAGACCCTTCTCTCTCTCTCTCTCTCTCTCTCTCTCTCTCTCTCTCTCTCTCTCTCTCTCTCTCTCTCTCTCTCTCTCTCACTCTCTCATGTCTTCGGCATTGTGGTTGGCCGTCCAGATTCTGAAAGGTTGCCGCGCATACATCCCTTTCCCTACCTTTAACCCTCAGCTCTTGTCTAGTGTGATCAATTCCAACTATTCTGGTCATCCTGGTCCCTTCTCTATCTTACCCACCTTCTGCCCCCACACACACTTGTGGTTGATGCCAAACACTGACCAGTCCTCCCGGCCCCTGTTTGACCCACCCGTGAATATTAGTCTTCTAATATCATCATCATCATCATCATCATCATCATCATCCTCCTCCTCCTCCTCCTCCTCATCATCATCATCATCACCATCATCATCATCATCATCATCATCATCACCATCATCATCACCACCACCAACACCATCATCATCATCCCGTTGATCGTCAATTTTCTCGAGCGGTCTCAGTAACATCTCCATTCGTCCTAACCCTGAGATGTTACCAGCCTCTCTCTACTCGTCCTTCCCAACGGTGCCGCATTGGAGGCTCTTTCAGGGTCAGGGGAATGAGACCCAGCATTGTTACTGGTTTTGGCATATGAATACGCCACGGGGAGCTTGCCAGGCTCTCCCATGAGGGCAGGAAACTCTCGGTAGATGCCAGGCTCTCCTAGAGGGAGAACTAGGCTATAAGATACCGTGCGGCCGCGAATCCTATACTGCATAATTTTTTTAAAACACCACAAATGAATGCTGGGTCGAACAACTCTAATTTTCTTTGTTGCCACCCTGGTGGGACTGAAACCCTATTCTCTGGATACATTAGTCCCTTGGGGACAGCTCCTGTGTATGAATTTACATCATTTGTCATCTCTCGAACTCAGGGCTCTTTCTGAGTGAGCATGCTTTCAGAGCTGACGCGTCCACAGCAGTGAGAACCTATCTCCTCCCCATGCACATGGCTACATCCTGCCTGACACTCACACCTCGTCATCCCATAGGGCAAGAGCCGTCTACTGCACACACATCAATTGCTGGAGTAATTAGCACAGCGGGAAGGGCATTGGCCTTGCACGCGGCCGACCTGGGTTCGATTCCCAGCATCCCATAGGGTCCCCCTGAGCACCGCCAGGAGTCATTCCTGAGTGCAGAGCCAGGAGGGACCCCTGAGCATCGCTGGGTGGGACCCAAAAAGAAACAAACAAACAAAAAACTTTGCACACGCATTGCAGAAAGGAGTTGGCTAGCCTGGCTCCTGCGTGCGGTCTGTGGGGTCTTGGTCCTTGATAACACTCTCGAGTCAAAGCTCCAGGTTGCCTGTTCATCTTGGGCTGTGCCTGGCAGGGCGAGTGCTTATGTTCCTGTCTCTCTGTGTCTCTCTGAGGGTTCTCCTGGGGGCCCTCATGATGTCAAGACGGAATCCCATTTCTCCCCGCCAGCGGACATCAGAGGGTCTGATGAGGGCCCCGGGGAAACACTATTCGGGTCTCACAGAACGATGGTGACGGGCTAGTGAAAAATCGACTGAGTCTCGGGGGTGGGGGGAGAATCTCTGCTTCTTGCGTTTGTACGAGAGACCCCACGGTTCTGGGTATTCTACGCGCTCTTGGGGTCAGCAGACGCTAAACGATGGCAAACTCCAACCCGTGCATTCCCCCTGGGGTTGCTCCACGCAGGTACCACGCTTTGCCCGGAAATGCGATTTTTTTCATGTGATTGCCAGTGAGAGAGAAAAAAAAAAAAACACCAGCAGGATGGATAGAAACGGTGCCGAGACACAATGTTTGAAGAATTCCCAGGAGCTCAGTGAGAGCCAGAACTTAAAGAGACTCTCCGAGGTCCTGCGGACATTTTAATTCATTCCCGGAGTTTGTTCTTTTTTTTTTTTTTTTTTATTCTTCCTCCAATAACCCCATCCTTCCCCGGGCCCCGGCCAACGGAACTAATTAGCTGATCAGAAGCACAAAGCGTTCTCTCGAGTACCTTGCTTAGCGGCCCAAAAGGAAAAAGAAAAAAAAGTCAAGGGCTACGTAAACAGAAGGTGGAGAGGGAAAGAGCCCGCTGGGCTTTAGTCCGGGGAAGACCTATCCGGTGGCCAACAACGAAAAAAAATAAATAAATAAAAGTGTTCTCTAGTGCACAAGGCCATTTATTTCTTCCTCCCAATTAAACGTCGTTTCAAAAACAATAAAGCAAAGGGCTGTTTTCCACAGGAAACAAGAAGAGTCCCCCTCCTGGCAGGGCAGAAAACGGGCGCGAATGGGAAAGTGAATGAGGTCTCAAAGCCGACCTCGCCCACGCGAAAAATTTCGGTATGATTTAACCCGTAAAATATCGCAACGCCCCTGGTCCCAAGGGACTGATGTCTGCCTCTTCATCTCGCACCTGGCCCTGTGACGTTGCCTAATTCCAGGGGCTCCGAAACCCTCACCAAAAGCCAAGGACGGAGAACGGCTCACGGCACTAAGATACAGGCACCAGACTTCCCGCCACGACTGATCCTCCTGGCCCTCGTGTCCACTGTGCTTGGGGGTTGGTCTCCTATGACGGCTGGGAGGCGGCCTCCAGGGCTGGGGGAGAGAAGGGAGCACTCTAGCAAAGAGAGCGGGAAATGATCGGTCCGGGTAAGAGCTGAGTGCTGGAAATAGGGAAAGGGATAAAGCCGATGACGTTCTCAGTATCTGTGTTGCAAACCATAATGCCCAAAGGGAGAGAGACAGAGACAGAGACAGAGACAGAGAGGCAGAGAGAAGGAAAGTGCCTCTCATAGAGCCATAGAGGCAGGGAAACGGGGGTCATGGGCGGTGCGAAACAGACACTGGCATCACACACCCACGCTATCTCCATGCATGTAATCATGCACCTTATCTAATCATCTCTGCGATTTTCCGTAGCACTGTTGCACTGTCACCCCGTTGTTCGTCGATTGGCTCGAGTGGGCACCAGTCACGTCTCCATGGTGAGACTTGTCGTGACTGTGTTTGGCATCTTGAAGACGCCACGGGGAGCTTGCCAGGCTCTGCCGCGCGGGCTCCATACTCTCGGGAGCTTGCCGGGCTCTCCGAGAGGGGCGGAGGAATTGAACTCGGGTCAGCCGCGTGAAAGGCGAACGCCCAACCGCTGTGCTATTGCTCCGTGCCCGAGCATCACTGAGTAGAACCCCCAAAAAACCAAAAATAATTTTAAAGAAATACATAACTTGTACCATGCAGAGACATGAGGAGAAAGAGCCAGGAGTATCGCTAGATGTGGCCCAAAACACAAAAATAATTTTTAAAATATAGATTACTCAGGACTGGAGCAATAGCACAGCGGGGAGGGCATTTGCCTTGCACGTGGCCGACCCGGGTTCAATTCCCAGCATCCCATAGGGTCCCCTGAGCACCGCCAGGAGTAATTCCTGAGTGCAGAGACAGGAGGAACCCCTGTGCATCGCCAGGTGTGACCCAAAAAGCAAAAAAAAAAAAAAAAAAACCAGGATTCCTCGTGCCATGCAGAGACACGAGAACAAGCTGTTGGATTTGACCTGGATGGCCTTGGGGTGCTGATTCCCACAGGGGTCCCCCAGCGCTGAGCTTCAGACCCCTCCCTGGTAGAAGCAGCCCGAGGCCGATTTCCTCCTGCGAATCCGATGGCGCGTTTCTGCTTCCTCACCGGCAGGCAGCGCGGTGCCGCCCGGCACGGTCTATTCTGGAAGCCTGGGTCTGTCCTAATAATCTATTTTAGACTCGGCTCTTCCCCTGTCTCTAATTTACGATTTTTTTTTAAAAAAGAGAGAGAGAATTCTAACAGTTGTCTAGAGATACGATCCGCAGGCTGTGACTCACGCTCCGGGACGCGTACGGCGGGGTGCTCTGCTTCTCGAACAGCTGAGGACACGTCCAGGGCTGCAGCACCCGGGAGGCTGCCCACGGCGCCTCTGGGAATGAGCAGGACTCCAGCAGAGGCTCGTCCGCACCCCCCCCCCACCCCCCGGGGGCCCACGCAGAAGCTGGACTCTCGCTTCTGCCTCTCGCTGAGTCTCGGGTCCGTTCTGGACAGGGGTAGCTTAGCAACCCTTAGAAACTGAGTCTGCAATCAGGAACCGAGCTTCCTTCCGTCCCTCCCTCCTCCATCCCTCTCTTCCTTCCAGCACTCCTTCCTATTTTCCTTCCCTTCCTTTCTTCCTTCCCTTCACTCCCTTTCTTCCTCTTGAACTTCCTTCTTCCCTCTCTTCTTTCCTCCCTCCTTCCCTCCCTTCGTTCCTTCTTTCCTTCCTCCTTTCCTTCCTTCCTTCCTTCCCTCCATCCCTCTGTCCTTCTCTTCTTCCTTCTTGGCACCCTCCCTCCCTCCTCTTCTCCCTTCTCTTCTTCCTCCCTCCCTCCCTCCTCTCCTTCCTTCCTTCCTTCCTTCCTTCCTTCCTTCCTTCCTTCCTTCCTTCCTTCCTTCCTTCCTTCCTCCTTTCCCTTCCTCCTTCTCTTCTTCCTCCCTCCCTTCCTCCCTTTCTCTTCTCCCTTCCTTCCTTCCTTCCTTCCTTCCTTCCTTCCTTCCTTCCTTCCTTCCTTCCTTCCTGCGTTCCTTTTCTTCCTTCTTCCTTCCTTCCTTCCCTCCCTCCTTCTCTTCTTCCTCCCTCCCTTCCTCCCTTTCTCTCCTTCCTTCCTTCCTTCCTTCCTTCCTTCCTTCCTTCCTTCCTTCCTTCCTTCCTTCCTTCCTTCCTTCTTCCTTCCTTCCTTCCTTCCTCCCTTCCCTCCCTCCTACTCTTCTTCCTCCCCCCTTCCTCCCTTTCTCTTCTTCCTTCCTTTCTTCCTCCCTTCCTCCCTCCCTTCCTTCCTTCCTCCCTCCCTTCCTCCCTCCCTCCCTTCCTTCCCTCCCCTCCTTAAACCTCCCTTTTTCACTCTTGCTCTCCTATCCCCTTCTTCCATTCCTCCCCTCAACCCTTCCTTCCTTCGCTTTATTCTCCATCCCTCCGATTCCCTCTCACCTTTCCTTTTCTCCTTTTTCTTCCTTCCTGCCTCCTTCCCTCTCTCCATTTCCTTCTTCCATCTTCCCTCTCCCCCTTCCTCCCTCCCTTCTGTAGTTCTTCACTCTCTCCTTCCGCCTCTCTCTATCTCTGTCTTGTCCCTCCCTCCACTCTTTCCTCTCCTCATCCTCCCGTTCGTGCGTGTGTGTGTGTGTGTGTGTGTGTGTGAGAGAGAGAGAGAGAGAGAGAGAGAGAGAGAGAGAGAAGAGAGAGGGGACACCTTCCAAGGAATTCCAGACCAGTCCACCCGTATTCCATGAGACGCCCAACTAGGCACCTTCCAGAACGCCCGCTCAGATTCCAGCCACAATTCCCTGTGCACAACCTCAGAGGTTTAAGGGAAGGACAGCGAGCCACAAGCCAGTGGGAGCTGCGTGAGTGAAGCAAAGGCACTGTGGCCATCACCACTGGAACATTCCGGACGGTGAGCGCGGCCCCTGGCCCCTCTCCTGCTCATCCCTTCCTTACAGTCCATTATATAAGTCAGTTCCTTCCCACACTGGCCCCTGTCTCAGCATCCTAGAAGGTGCATTCGGTGCTGGCTGCTTGTGATTGGTTTCGGGCAAGCTTATTAGAACGTCCGCTACATTCCCCCAGGACGGGGACTCTGTGAGGCCACCTGCCCTGGGAATGATGGCCGCTGTCCGTGTGTCTGTCTTCCTTGGAGGTCTGTCAAATTCAGAGCTAAACGCCCCAGCACAAGTTCTGTCTACAGGAAGAACGAGGCAGTTCTCGGGGATTATTTTTTTTTCCCTTGTGTGGCAGGGATGAGGGGATGGGGGTCACACCTAGTGATGCTCGGGGCTGACTCTGGGCTCTGAGCTCCGGGATGGCTCCTGGTGTTGCTCAGGGCAACGGTGACGGTGTCCCAACCGGGAGGCAGGTCGGCCGTGCCCAAGGCAACCCCACTCTGCTCGTGCTCCAGCTTCTGCGTGTTGACCCCAAGGCCACAGAGACTCCACGAAGCCGCCCACAGGCGTAAAGAGAAAGCAGGGATGTGAGGGAAGGGCCGGGTCCTAGCAGGGCTGCGTCGGGCGGGTCACAAATTCCCACAGACGTGGACCGCCAAGGAGGCAGGAGCCCGTTGGTTTGGGGAACGTCATTAGAAAACAGTTTTTCATCGCCGGTTTATATAGAGTTTCCTGGCATCGATTTCTAGGTGGGCGGGGGGGGGGGGGGGGGAGGGAGGTCACGTGTCCACACCCAGCTACTTCCCAGACTTACTCTTTTATTTATTTATTTATTTTGTTTTCGCTTTTTGGGTCCCACCCGGCGATGCACAGGGGTCCCTCCTGGCTCTGCACTCAGGAATGACTCCTGGCAGTGCTCGGTCGGGGGAACCCTATGGGATGCCGGGAATCGAACCCGGGTCGGCCGCGTGCAAGGCAAAACGCCCTCCCCCCGCCACTGTGCTATCGCTCCTGTCCCTCTAGACTTACTCTTGTCTCGGTGCTCACGGGTGACTCCTGGCAAATGCCCTACCCCTGACCCTCTCTCCGCAGTGAACACTGGTTTCTTTTCCAGCTGGATCCCCTGTCGGGACCCCTGCCGGCCATCTGGCGAGGTTGCCCTGTGAATTAGACACCCGGGGGTGCTCCTTGGGGCAAGAAAGTTGCTGCGACGTTACCTCAGAGGTGAGGGACAGAGCCAGAAGAGGCTCCGGACCCCTGTAATTTATGTCTCTACTATGAGCTGTTCTACTTCCCTCAGGTCTGTTTGCCTGCCGGGAGAGCGTGTGCATCACTACCCAGGGACACGCACAATTCCCCCGGCCCGGGTTACACTTCTCCTTTGTATACATCGGGCTTCCTACGTGCATAATTCTGACACCGCTACGCATCACTCATGGCCTAAGAGACCCAATGACCTCCCTTGTTTCTACCCCTCCTTGCCAACTCAGTTGTATGGATCTGTTCTCTGGTCAGTCTCTGATTCTCAAAGATCCTGAGATTCTCTGACTCTCAGAGGTCAGTTCTCTGATTCTCAGTTGCCGTTGACCCTTTGCTATTTGTCCCTTGGCTCTGGGTTCTCTAAGTCACACCTGTGAGATCATTCTGTCCCTGTCCCTCTCCTTCTGACTGACTTCGCTCAGCACAATCTCTCCTGCGCCCATCCCTTCGGCTGCAAATTCCCTGCTTTGTCTTTTTCAGAGCTGCATAGTATTCCGTTCTGAATATCAGCCGCAATTGCTTGATTCATTCGAACGGCAATCGGGCATGTTCTTTTACTGTCAGTAAAACTTGAGACTGGCTATTGTAATTTTCTACTACTTGGCAAAAAAAAATGTTTCACGGTACGGCATGAGAGAGAGGACAGTGGGCAGTCCACTGTCTTTAACACGGTGAGCCTGGATTGATCCCACGGACCCCACATGGTTCCCAGAACTCTGCCAAGTCTGACTCATAAACACTATAGGGTGGGAGCCTCCAAAACACAAAGCTAAAAGTCTTGCACGGCACTATTTCTTGATTATTATTAAAATAATAATCATTATTATTAGCTTATATATAAGCTAGATTATTATTATTGGTAATTAATTATTATTAATAATAATTATTAATAATCTAGCTTATATAAGCTAACTGTTAGCTTATATATAAGATAGATTATTATTAAAATAATAATCAAGAAATGTTTCTCTCTGCTTTGCTTTCTAGAAAACAGAGAAAAGAAGAATATCTCGCTTGTTTTATTTTCTTGTTTCGTTGGAACTGATTCCATGATCTCTTTGGCAACACTCTTAATCGTTTTTTAATTTTATAAGTTTAATACCCATGTGGGTTTCTAATGGAAGTCACGTGGCGTCACCAATTTTCTTTTGTTGTTATTCGTGCAAAAATCTTATTAAGTGAAATGTTTCTGTTCCGGGGAATAAAAGATAATCCCGAGATTTCAGCATGGCCCTGCCGCTTTTCTTATAACTTTTATCGGATACAATATATCACCTCCCCGCCCCCGTGGGTTTGAGATTAAATCAAAACGTATTTAAAAACAGGCTTTCATGTAAGGCTGACTTAGGTGTGGTGCTGATTTATGTTTCTCGACGTGTCCAACATTTAATTGACTTTTCTTGGCCTTTTGACCCCCGCTGAGTGGAAAGGCTGTATTTCTAAAATAAAACAAAATCGATAGGGGCTGGAGAGAAAGAACAGTGGTGAGGGCACTGCTCTTGCAAGCAGCCAGCCCGCGTTCTGATCCCGGGGAAGCACACGTGTTCCTGGCGCACGGGCAGAGACCAGCCCAGCACAGGAAGCCAGGAATACTCCCTGAGCACTGCAAGGTGTAACCTGAACCCCACTCTAGCGTAAAAACTAACCGGGGAAAAAAAAAAAAAGGAATCCATCGCGCTGGGCGAATTTTATGCAAAGAATCCCCGGGAAAAGGTATATGTAAGCTGCACGCAAATGCACACGTGTCTCTGTGTATCTGTGTCACTGCAACAGATTTTGTGCTACTCCGAGGTCTGCCGAATAGTGTGAAGTCTGACGCACAGCCCTTGGCAGGAGGACAGGCGGAGAGGGCGGTGTAGCGGGGGGGGGGGGGGGGGGAAGCGTGTGGCATGTCATGTGAGTTCTGGATGCCAATCTCTCTGCCGGGAGGCTGGCAGCGGGCACCTTGGAGTTTTCCTGGGCTCTCGGTGTCAGGGATGAAAACGTTTGTGTCTTTCGAAGAGAGACCATGGGGTGAGGGGTCACGGGGGGGGGTACGTGGGCGGGTGCTAAAGAGTGAGAGAGACAACAGTCCGAACCACAGTGAACCACAGCGCACAGTGCTGACATCGTAAGAACCAAACTTTTATGCCCAAATGTTAAAAAAAAAAAAAAACCAAAACACGCCAGCCAGCCGGGGTAGGCAAGGGGGAGGGGAGGGCAGGCAAGGGGGAGGGGAGGGCAGGCAAGGGGGAGGGGAGAGAACGTAGAATACGGGTGAAGAGAAGTTGACCCTGGGGGCAGGGTGAAACTCTTTCTGCCAAAAACCCACTTAGGAATAACTCACAGGCTTAAGAAAATTAAATTCCGGGCTGGACCGATAGGACAGCGGGGAGGGCGTTTGCCTTGCACATGGCTGACCCGGGTTCGATCCCCGGCATCCCATAGGGTCCCCCGATCGAGCACCGCCAGGAGTGATTCCTGAGTGCAGAGCCAGGAGGAACCCCTGAGCATCCCCAGGTATGACCCAAAAGAAAAATAATTAAACACACAGACACACAGACATACAGAAGGGGCTGGAGCGATAGCACAGCAGGGAGGGTGTTTGCCTGGCACGCCACTGACCCGGGTTCAATCCCCGGCATCCATCTAGGGTCCCCTGAGCACCGCCAGGAGTCATTCCTGAGTGCATGAGCCAGGAGGGACCCCTGAGCATCGCCAGGTGGGGACCCAAAAAGGGAAAAAAAAAACCCACAGAGACACACAGACATGTGTGAGACTGAGAGAGACACGGTGGGAGAGAGAGACAGAGATGGGGAAGTAGAGACAGAGAGACAGGTGGGAGACAGAGAAAGGGAAAGAGTGGCAGAGAGTGGGATAGAGAGGTGCAGGTGGGAGACAGGGAGAGACAGAGAGAGACAGGTGGGAGAGAGAGACAGAGAGAGACAGAGAGAGACATAGAACTAGGGATGGGTCATGGACACGGGGTAGGGGGTGTACAGGTGCCCGGGGCATTGGACAGTGAAGGGTGGGTTGTAAGCTCTGAGCTGACGGATGGACCCACACTAGTGAGTGACCCACTCCCTACCCTCCCTCTAGGGACGGGGCTATGTGAGGGCGGGCTGACCCCTGGTGTCCACGACCCATGCCTAGTCATGTTCTTAGCGTGTCTGACATCCTATGTCCCGTTTTCGGCATGGTACCAACCACTCAGAGAAGCACCAGGTGTGAATTCTATGTGAAAAAAATTAAATATACACGTACGTGAAACATAGCACAGCGGTTGGGTATGTGCCTTGCACGCGGCCGACCCGGGTTCGATTCCTCCGCCCCCCTCGGAGAGCCCGGCAAGAGTCTCCCACCCGCACGGCAGAGCCTGGCAAGCTCCCCGTGGCGTCTCCGAGATGCCAAACACAATCACAACAAGTCTCTCACTGAGAGATGTGACTGGCGCCCGCTTGAACAAATTGATGAACAACGGGATGACAACAGTGACATGCCACATAGGGTCAACCCACGTCAAGGGGGCCTTGTCCATCCCGGCCAGCTGTCCCCCACGCCCTGCCCCTGTTGTGTGTCCCCTGAGGGCCGCCTGGTCCCTCGCCCCCCTGAATGCAGTGAGTGAGAGCTTCCGTCTCCACGGACACAATGAGGGTGTAACAGCTGCATGGACGTCTAGCAGGGGAGCCACGCCAGACGCATGACCTTGATCACGGGTTCCCCGGGGTTCCAGAAAGCGCCAGCTAAAGCCCGGGGCGGGGAACTGGACAGGGGACAGCAGGAAAGTCACACACAC
Source organism: Sorex araneus (assembly GCF_027595985.1). NCBI lineage: Eukaryota > Metazoa > Chordata > Mammalia > Eulipotyphla > Soricidae > Sorex > Sorex araneus. The sequence continues at coordinate 38,787 of NW_026570963.1, forward strand.
TTGTATGTGCACGGCGGTGCTCTGGGAACAAGCCGAGGGCTCAAGAACCGACGGCTGGAGGAGGAAGGAACGAGGGTACAGTTGCACAAGGGAATACTACGCAGCCCTTAAGAAAAGTGAGGGCATATGTGTGTCTGTGTCTCTGTGTGCATGTCCGTGTGTGTGTGTGTGATTGACTGAGTGTGTGCGTGTGTCTGTGTGTGTTTGTGTGTCTGTGTTGCATCTGTGGGTGTATGTCTGTGTCTGTGTGTTTGTCTGTGTTGCATCTGTGTGTAGGAGTGTGTCTGTGTTGCATCTGTGTGTCTGCCTGTATGTCTGTGTATGTCTGAGTTGCATCCATGTGTAGGCCCATGTCTCTGTGTGTCCCTCTGTGTGTGTGATTCAGTGTTTGTGTGTGTCTGTGTGTGTTTATGGGTCTGCGTTGGGTTTGTGTGTGTATGTCTGTGTCTGTGCGTTGGTCTGTGTTGCATCCGTCTGGATGTCTCTGTCTGTGTGTGTTTGTGTTGTATCTGTGTGTGACTGTGTGTGTGTGTGTCTGTGGTGTATCCATGTGTGTATGCCCGTGTCTCTGTGCATCTGTGAATGTCTGTATGTGTGTGTGATTGACTGTCTGTGTGTTTGTGGGTCTGAGTTGCATCCATGTATGTCTGTGCCTGTGTGTGTGTCTGTGTTGTATTTATGTGTGTCTGTGTCTCTGTGCGTCTGTGTGTATGTATGTGTGTGTAATTGACTGTGTGTGTGCATGTGTCTGTGTGCGTTTGTGGGTCTGTGTTGCATCTGTGGGTATATGTCTGTGTGTGTCTGTGTTGTATCTGTGTGTGTCTGTGTGTGTGTCTGTGTTGTATCCATGTGTGTATGCCCGTGTCTCTGTGCATCTGTGAATGTCTGTATGTGTGTGATTGACTGAGTGTGTGCATGTGTCTGTGTGTGTTTGTGTGTCTGTGTTGCATCTGTGGGTGTATGTCTGTGTCTGTTGTGTGTCTGTGTTGTATCTGTGTGTCTGTGTTGTATCCGTGTGTGTATGCCTATGTCTCTGTGCATCTGTCTGTATGTGTGTCTGACTGACTGTGTGTGTTTGTGGGTCTGTGTTGCGTCTGTGCGTATACCTGTCTGTGTGTGTGTGTGCGCGCGCACACACTCTCCCTGACTGTGGCTGCTTTTGGTGTGGAAAGGGACTCCTGTGTTGCGGGTACAGTTCGGAGTGACGACACCCACAGGGACGAGGGACAGACGGCTGGGCCTCGGGGAGACACGGGCCCTGCACAACTGGAGACGCAGGAGGGAGGGTGGGGTGTGCACGCTCGCACGCTCGCACGCTCACACGCTCACACGCTCACACACTCACACACTCACACGCTCACACGCTCACACACTCACACGCTCACACGCTCACATGCTCACACACTCACATGCTCACACTCACACACTCACGCTCACACGCTCACAGTCACACACTCACACACTCACACGCTCACACAGTCACACACTCACACACTCACACGCTCACACAGTCACACACTCACATGCTCACACGTGCACATGCTCACACGTTCACACGCTCTCACACTCACTCACACGCTCACACAGTCACACAGTCACACACTCACACGCTCACACAGTCACACACTCACACGCTCACACGTGCACATGCTCACACACTCACACGCTCACACGTGCACATGCTCACACGTTCACACGCTCTCACACTCACACACTCACACGCTCACACAGTCACACAGTCACACGCTCACACAGTCACACAGTCACACGCTCACACAGTCACACACTCACACGCTCACACAGTCACACAGTCACACGCTCACACAGTCACACACTCACACGCTCACACGTGCACATGCTCACATGTTCACACGCTCTCACACTCACTCTCACGCTCGCACACTCACACACTCACATGCTCACACGCTCGCACGCTCATGGTCTCTCCGGGCCTCTGCACTCGGGAGGGGGGTCTCCCCACTAGCCCCGCACACACACTGCACACGGCCCAGGACGCACACACTGCACACAGCCCAGGCCGCCGTGGACGCAGGCGTGTGCGCCCGTGGCCTCCCTGCTGGGCCCCCCCAGCTCCGTGTCCCCGAGCCCCCCGACACGGACGGACGGACGGCGGGATTGCACCGCCCACAGCAAGGTGTTCCGGAAACATCTTGGGAGCCAAGCCCCAGGGCCCACAGGTGGACACACACACACACACACACACACACTCTCTCTCTCTCTCTCTCTCTCTCTCATGCCCAGCTTCAGGCAGCAGTTTGGACACACCTCTCTCTATATATCTCTCTCCCCTCCTGTGTCTCTCACTGTCTCTCTCTCCCACCTGCGTCTCTCTCTATCCCATTCTCTGTCACTCTTTCCCTTTCTCTGTCTCCCACCTGTCTCTGTCTCTAGTTCTCCCTCTGTCTCTCTGTCTCTCTCCCACCATGTCTCTCTCTTCCACCATCTCTCTGTCTCACACCTGTCTGTCCATCTCTATATCCCTCTCTCCCTCTGTCTCTCTGTCTCTCTCTCCCTCTGTCTCTCTGTCTCTCTCTCCCTCTGTCTCTGTCTCTCTCTCCCTCTGTCTCTCTCTCTGTTTCTCTTTCTGTATCTCATTCTCTGTCTCTTTCTCTTTCCCACTCTCTGACTCCCACCTGTCTCTCTCTGTCTCTGACTGTCTTTCTCTCCCACCTGTCTCTCTCCCATCTTTTTCTCTGTCTCTCTTTCCTTATGTCTCCCACCTGTCTCTGTCATCTGTCTCTCCCTCCAACTCTGTCTGTCTCTGTCTCTCTCCCGCCTGTGTCTCTGTATCTGTCTGTGTCTCTGTCTGCCTCTATTTCTCCTTCTCTGTCTCTCTCACACCTGTCTCTGTTTATCTCTGTTTCTTTCCCTCTCTGTCTCTCTCCCTCTGTCTCTCTCCTTCTGTCTGTCTCTCTCTCCCATCTGTCTCTCTCACCTGTTTCTCTTTCTCTATCTCATTCTGTCTCTCTCTTTCCCTCTCTGTCTCCCACCTGTCTCTCCCTGTCTCTATCTCTCTGTCTCTGCCTCTGTTTCTGTCTCTTTCCCTCAGCCTCTCACCTGTCATCAGCCTGTCTCTCCCCCTCCCACTCTCTCTATGTCTGTCTCTCCCACACATGTCTCTGTCTCTCCCACCTGTGTCTCTCTCTGTCTCTATCTCTCTTTGTCTCTATCTCTGTCTCTGCCTCTGTTTCTGTCTCTTTCCCTCTGCCTCTCACCTGTCATCAGTCTGTCTCTCCCCGTCCCATTCTCTGTTTGTCTCTCCCACATATGTCTCTGTCTCTGTCTCTGCCACCTGTGTCTCTCTTTATCTCTCCGTCTCTGCCTCTCACCCGCTGTGGATGACCCGGGACTCGCGCCCTCGAGGCGAGGCTGCACAGGACCTTGACACACGCTCCCCAAGGGCACGTGGGGACCACTGCAGCCTGGACGTTGCCCAAACATGGGGCCAGCGGAGACAACCGTGCCCCCGGGCCCTTGCACGGCGGCTGTGTGCGCTCCGCCCTTATCCCCCATCGAACCCTGTGTCCCCGGCTCCCAGCTCCCGGGGCAGGGGGACAACTCCAGAGAGCTCCTCTGCAGTGCTCAGAGACGGGCCGTTTCTCCGCCCTCACCCCCGGGGCGGCAAACACGGGGGCTCGGGGCGATCTCTGGGAATTCCAGGCCGGCTGAACAATCCCGCCAGCCCCCCCACCC
>NW_026570963.1:47500-67500 GCF_027595985.1 Sorex araneus
AATTAATTAGTATGCCACGGGCTTCTTCGGAAAAAGTCATCCCTGCGTGGAGCCGGGTGACGGGATTTTCTCGAAGACAAACGTTTAATCCTGGCCGCTTAGCGGAGAGGAAGCCAATCCACGCCGAGCCATTGTAAATCCACAAAGCGTCTGCTTCTGGCCAGCGCGTAAGCTCAATATCTCTCTCCCGGTATTTACAGATTTATGCTAATCGACTCCCACTTTTGGAAAAGCCTGTTATTCGGAGATTGGCCCGCAAACTCGCGGCGCACCGAACGGTTTCTTGGGTCTCGGGTAATTAGACGCAGTTTCAGGTGTTTATGGAAAAATCTCTCCCGGTTACGGATTTGGGGCCGCGGCGATTAGGATGCTGAGTTGTTAAGGCAAGCCAGCCGGAGGGAAATCCAGTTAGAAAAAAAAATTCCACAGGCTGAGTGAGACACGACAAAGGAAACTCGGACCCGAGCCACGGGATTGCAGTGATTTCTTAGAATTCCTCGAGCGACATTCTGTTATATCCATAACAAGCAATGCAAAAAAAAAAAAATTATTTTGTCTAGCGTCGCATTTCTGGCAGATACGAGGGGTGGTGGGGCTGGTCTCGAAAAATCGGAGGTAACTAAGGTAGAAAAAAAGTATTGTGCAAATTGTCTGCCAAACACAGGCAGGGGGAGGTGTGCAATGGGGGCGGGTCAGGTTCGAGGGAGAGACGCTGGGGATTTCGGTGCTGGAAAAATGAGCACTGGGGAAGGGATGGGTGTCTGGATCAGATGATCATATGATCCAAGTTGAAGCGTGAAAGATTTGTTACTGGACCTCACGGCGAATTAATAATAGAATAAGTGAATAATAAAATAAATTAATTAATAATAAAATAAATTAATTAATAATAAAATAAATGAATAATAAAATTAATTGATTAATAATAAAATAAATAATAAGATAAATAAAATAAACGATAGCACAGCGGGGAGGGCATTGGCCTTGCAATGTGGCCGACCCGGGCTCCATCCCTCTTCCCTCTCAGAGAGCCTGGCAAGCTCCCCGTGGCGTCTTCAAGATGCCAAACACAAGTCACAACACGTCTCACCGTGGAGACGTGACTGGTGCCCGCTCGAGCCAATCGATGAGCAAACAGGCGGACGGTGCGACAGGGTGACCTCATGATGAATTAATGAAAATATATGGGGGGTGTGCAGACCCCGCCTGTCTCCCAGGTGGGGCTGGGCGGTGGGAACACGCGTGTAGACAAAGGCCGTGTGTGTGGAGACACAAGGAAGAACCGGCTCAGAATCACGGACGAGCCCCACACAGGACACGTGGGCTTCCGTTCCTACCAGCTCAGGAGTTGAAGGGGTTGTGGCGGCACACAAGGTGTTCCTGGGACCCCACAGTGATCTGCCAACACAGCACGGGGTGGCGGGGCTGTGAGGGGAGCCTGGAGGCACCCACACCCAGACCCCACCCACCACATACACACATTCTCCCCTGCCCCCACCTGGCTCAGACACATCACACAAACGACACCCCACCGCCTCCGACTATCTCCCAACATAAGTAGCTCCCCAGACAAACGAAACAAAACAGAACAGGACAGAAATCATCTCTTGGAACGCCCGTGGACTGTCCTACACACAGGGGTTGTCGGGGAATGCTGAGCCCCACGTGGCCATTGGGGTCCACGGTCAACTCGAAGCAACAACAAGCCAACCAGAATCACGCACTCTGGTGGACGGAAGGAAGGAGCCCAGAGCTGGGGGAAGGAGAATCTGAAACGTCACAACACGTCGGGACAAATCGAATCCAGAACCTGCCTCTCGCACATCGTCACACAGTTCCTCAGGGAGCACTAAGCAACTGAACGGTGAGTCCACTGACAGCAGGACAGGCTAGGGGGGGTTAAGGACTGGGGGGGGTGCAGTGGGGAGGCAGGTGCCCCAGAGACCATACACACAGGAAACCATGAGGACTACAGGAAAACTCCAGCAGCATCAACCACCGAAAAAAAAAATATTTTCATGAAATTAAAAGACAATAAAAAAAAGAATTTTGTAACGCAAAGGATGTCTGGAAATCAATTCAATGCAGACGACTCTTTCTTGGGACTTTCTTCATTTTTTATTTTGTTTTTGCTTTTTGGGTCACACCCAGCGATGCACAGGGGTGACTCCTGGCTCATGCACTCAGGAATGACTCCTGGCAGTGCTGGGGGGAGCCTATGGGATGCTGGGAATCGAACCCGGGTCGGCCGCGTGCCAGGCAAACGCCCTCCCCGCTGTGTTATCGCTTCAGTCCCTATTTATTATTTTTTTTTTTTTAGCTCCTTGAAGCACAGCCCAGGACAGGTGGGGAATGTTCGGGTCCAGAGAGACATGGGGAGGGAAGTGGGGGAGAAGGGGAGTAAGTTTTGTCCCTGCCATGCAGACCACAATGGTTTGATCTCAATCGGGAAGAGCCTTCGCCCACCCCTAGCCCATGCCCCCTTATGCTGCGGGAATGATGCCCACATAACTGCCCCAAAGCAAACAACAGGGGAAATGCTCCCAGGAGGAGAGACCAAGGTGGGGTCCAGCCAGCTGCCCACTAGAACACGTGTCCCCTCCCAAGACGGACGGGAGGCAGGAGAGAACTCAGAGAGGAAGAGATTTGGGTTGTGTAGGGGGAGGTAGGGTGACAGCCAGTGGTGCTAAGGAATGGACTCCTGGCTCTGTGCTCAGGGGTAATGCAGGAAGCAGTACCGAGACCCCGCTTTTGCTTTTGCATTAAGTGGGTGAGCAAGAGTGGTCAGTCCGTTGACCTGGAGGAGTGCAGAATACTCACCCCTACGCCCTACGCCCTACGCCCTATGCCCTATGCCCTACGCCCGCCCGGTCACACCTTATCTTGGCCATTCAAGGCAGTAGACACAGGTGAGAGAGAGAGAGACAGAGACAGACACAGTTGGAGAGAGACAGAGAGAGTGCGAGGAGATGAGACAGAGATGACAGAGACAGGAGAGAGACCTAAGGAAAGAGAGACAGAGAGAAACAGGAGGGAGAGAGACAGGTGGGAGAGAAAGACAGTCAGAGACAGAGAGATAGAGACAGAGAGAGACAGGTGGGAGACAGAGAGAGGGAAAGAGAGAGACAGAGAATGAGATAGAGAAAAAGAAACGGGTGAGAGAGACAGAGGGACAGAGAGATATAGAGACAGACAGACAGGTGCGAGACATAGAGAAAGAGACACAGAGATAGACAAGAGACAGGTGTGAGAGAGACAGAGAAGGAGACATAGAAGCAGACAGAGACATACACAGAGAGACAGTAAAGAGACACAGAGATAAACAGAGACAGGTGTGAGAGAGACAGAGAAGGAGACATAGAGGCAGACAGAGACATAGACAGAGAGACAGTAAAGAGACACAGAGATAAACAGAGACAGGTGTGAGAGAGACAGAGAAGGAGAAGTAGAGGCAGACAGAGACATAGACAGAGAGACAGATAAAGAGACACAGAGATAAGCAGAGACAGGTGTGAGAGAGACAGAGAAGGAGACGTAGAGGCAGACAGAGACATAGACAGAGACAGATACAGAGACACAGGAGGGAGAGAGAGACAGAGACGCCTCCTTCATCTGGATGGACCTTCGACCCTCCGTCCGAGCCTTCTCTCCACCCTCTGTGTGACCGACCACAAGACTGTGGGGCACGGAATCCGTAGACCCCACGTGCCCAGCTCCGTCTCCTGCTCTGACGTCTGAATCATGACAGCGTAACTCTGACAAGACAATGTATATCCTGACGCTCCTTTGACGAACGCTCATCCTGTGCCCGTCTGTGCTCTCCCGCGCGTGGGTGTTTCTCTGTGACCAAGGCACTAGGACCAAGGCACTGGGGCACCGTCGTCCCCTTATTCATCGATTAGCTCGAGCAGGTACCAGGAACGTTTAGAGTAGCACTGTCTGTCCTGTTCTTCATCCATGGGCTCGAGCGGGCGCCAGCAACGTCTCCACGGTGAGACTTGTTGTGACTGTGTTTGGCATCTCGGAGACGCCACGGGGAGCTTGCCAGGCTCTGCCGTGCGGGCGGGAGAGTCCCGGGAGCTTGCCGGGCTCTCCGAGAGGGGCGGAGGAATCGAACCCTGGTCGGCCACATGCAAGGCCAACGCCCTCCCCGCTGTGCTATGGCTCCGGTCCGTGTCTGTGTGTACATGGAGATATCTATTTGTGTCTCTGTCTGGGTTTCTTTGTGTGCACGTGTGTGTACGTGCCTGTGTTGTGTGTCTCTCTCTGTGTGCATGTGGGTGCCTGTCTAGGTATGTATGTATGTCTTTGTAAAAGTCTTGTGTGTGCACGTGTGTGTACGTGCCTGTGCTGTGTGTCTCTCTCTGTGTGCATGTGGGTGCCTGTCTAGGTATGTATGTGTGTCTTTGTATATGTCTTGTGTGTGCGTGTGTGTGTGTACGTGCCTGTCTTGTGTGTCTGTCTATGTGTGCATGTGGGTGCCTGTCTAGGTATGTATGTATGTCTTTGTAAATGTCTTGTGTGTGCACGTGTGTATACGTGCCTGTGCTGTGTGTCTCTCTCTGTGTGCATGTGGGTGCCTGTCTAGGTATGTATGTATGTCTTTGTAAACGTCTTGTGTGTGCACATGTGTGTACGTGCCTGTGTTGTGTGTCTCTCTCTGTGTGCATGTGGGTGCCTGTCTAGGTATGTATGTATGTCTTTGTATATGTCTTGTGTGTGCACGTGTGTGTACGTGCCTGTCTTGTGTGTCTCTCTCTGTGTGCATGTGGGTGCCTGTCTAGGTATGTATGTATGTCTTTGTATATGTCTTGTGTGTGCACGTGTGTGCGTGCATGTTTCTGTCTTTGTGTGTACATGTACTGATCCGTGTTTATATCTCTGTGTATTTGTATGTCTGTGAGGACGCATGTGTGTGCTGTATGTGCTTGATGTGTACATGTCTCTGTGAAAGGAAAACTGTCACTGTCACTGTCGTCCCGTGGCTCATCGATGGGCTCGAGCGGGCGCCAGTCACGTCTCCATGGTGAGACTTGTCGTGACTGTGTTTGGCATCTCGAAGACGCCACGGGGAGCTTGCCAGGCTCTGCCGTGCGGGCGGGAGACTCCCGGGAGCTTGCCGGGCTCTCCAAGAGGGACGCGCATGCAACGCAGTGACCAGGTTGACGGCCCACAGCTCAGCCCAGCATGAGAAGGCAGCAGGGGCTGGGGGGAGGAGCGGGATGCTCGGGGCTGCCGAGGGAGGTAGGAGGATTCCAGCCCTGGGATCCTCAACGTGAACCGCCGGGTGACAGCCACAAGGTTGGGATTCGCCAGCAACGTCCGCAGCCGCTGCTGACGGAAATGACAGCTCAAGACTGTGGCCCTCGGGGCTGGAGCGACAGCACAGCGGGGAGGGCATTTGCCTTGCACACAGCCGACCCGGGTTCGATTCCCAGCATCCCATATGGTCCCCTGAGCACCGCCAGGGGTGATTCCTGAGTGCATGAGCCAGGAGTGACCCCTGTGCATCACCGGGTGTGACCCAAAAAGCAAAATAAAACAAGAATATAAAAATCAATACATTGCCCATAGAGTGTGAGGATGAACTCAGAGGGGGAAGCACGTTTCCCGGCGACACCCTCTCGGCCTTCGAAGGGGATCTCTGTGTGAGGCCTTTTCTCTCCGCGCCCGGAGCGGAGTTCCAGCAGCTCTTGGGAGGAAGAGGTTAATTGCATTTCAAATGATTATCAATGCCTGCATCTTTCAAAAGAAAAAAAAAAAGCAGTAAGTGCTGTTTGGATCTGTTTTCCGGGAGACGTCACGGACGGCTCTTTGCTTCTTTTGTTTAAAAAAAAGAAAAATGTTTAGGTCCACACCCAGGGATGCTCGGGAATCACTTCCGGTGAGCTGGGGGGACCTTAGGAGGTGGCGGACCCGGGCCGGCCGCGTGCAAGGCAAATGCCCTCCCTGCCCTCCTGGACGAGTGTTCTGGCCACTGGCGGTTCGGAACAAGCTCTCGGACGTGGGGACTTTCCGTGGAAGGTGCAGGACACCTAAGGTGGCACGGGACAGCCTTGGCGTCCGTTGGCACACGCAGGGCCATCGCCCCACTGAGCAGTGAGCACCCAGGAGACGACCGTTTGCCGTTATTTCTTCATTTCCAATGCGTCCCTCCCGCCGTGTTCTACGGGAGGGCCTTGCAGGTGGGGAGATCCGCATCAAGGACCAAGGACAGCCCTCCGGGGCCTTGATGGACACCTCACATGGGTCTACACTGACCGCTCACCCGTGCAGGGCTGCCCCGACTTGTGCCTGTGAACCTCTCGGCACAGGTGACCCCGGGACGTGGGAAGATGCTGAGTTCCCGACAGAGAGAGAGAGAGACAGAGAGACAGAGAGACAGAGAGACAGAGACAGAGAGAGAGAGAGACAGACAGAGACACAGAGAGAGAGAGAGAGAGAGAGAGAGAGACAGAGATTCACCACCACCCAGATTAGATCCCCTCAGTCACATTGTCTATGTTCTTTTTTTTTTTTTTTTTTTTTTTGCTTTTTGGGTCACACCCAGCGATGCTCAGGGGTTACTCCTGGCTCTGCACTCAGGAATTACTCCTGGCGGTGCTCGGGGGACCCTATGGGATGCCGGGGATCGAACCCGGGTCGGCCACGTGCAAGGCAAACGCCCTACCCGCTGTGCTATCGCTCTGGCCCCACATTGTCCGTGTTCTAAAGGAAGCATCAGCGGACAGTCCCCATACCGTTGGTGGTCCGGCTGGAGGACTTCCTTTTCGTTCTGGGAGCAGAACAGGGTGTGTGGGGCCGGGGCTGGGTCGGAGGGGGCGGGGGAGGGGCAGGTGGGGGCGCATCTGAGAATGGCTGGGGATGGAAGGGGATTGGAGAGTCGATGGGGGAAGGGAATTGGGAGTTGGTTGAGGAAGAGGGCTGGGATTGATTGGGGAAGGGGTCGGGATGTGGGCTGAGGGACCGTAACTGCCGGGATTGCTCACGGAGGCGTCCAGGGTGGGGAGATCCTGGGACCTTTCGATCCAGAGTGCGGGCACCAGAGGAGGAGTTGGCTTTGATCTCCCACTGCTCCCGGATTAATCTCTCCCCCAGAGAGAGCCTCTCGCGTGAAAACACTGACCCTGATAAACTCAAGGCCCTCAGAGAGGTTAGGCTCAAGCCCGGCTAGATCAAGACGGAGAGGCGCGGGCTGGAGCGATAGCACAGCGGGGAGGGCGTTGGCCTTGCATGCGGCCAACCCGGGTTCGATTCCCAGCATCCCATAGGGTCCCCCGAGCACAGCCAGAAGTGATTCCTGAGTGCAGAGCCAGGAGGAACCCCTGTGCATCGCCGGGTGGGACCCAAAAGAAAATAATAATAATAATAATAATAATAATAATAGGAGGAGGAGGAGGAGGAGAAGGAGAAGGAGGAGGAGAAGGAGAAGGAGGAGGAGGAGGACGAGGAGGAGGAGGAGGAGGAGGAAGAGCCAGAACAATAGCACAGTGGGTAGATCATTTGTCTTGCACGTGACTGACCCGGGTTCAATTCCCAGCATCCCATAGGGTCCCCTGAGCACCGCCAGGAGCCATTCCTGAGTGCAGAGCCAGGAGTGACCCCTGTGCATCGCCGGGTGGGACCCAAAATGCTTAAAAAAAAAAAAAAGACGGACGGGCGCTGAGCAGAGAAGAGGCTGCTCTCCTCTGGACGATGGAGACAGTCCACACTGCCCGCCGGTGAGAGTGCTGGCTCTCAGTCCAGCGAGTTCTGATCCCCAACCCCAAGCTACCTCTCTCTCGAGTTTGTCTCTTTCCTTCTTCTTCCTGGCGCCAAGTGCGGGCTGGCACCTAGAGCCACGTGATTCCAGATATAACGGCGGGCGCTGAGGTCCCCCCTTTCTCTGCAGTCTTGTGTGTGTGTGCGTCTACCCTGCGCCAACCATGCCAGCTCACAAAATCATGATTTTGAAGCACACCACTCCAGGCCGTGGGACGACAGCCAAGAGGAACCACGGGATCCACCTTCCTGACAAAGAGTCCAACTTGATCATCTCGGCACTGTGTACAATAGCCAGGATCTGGAAAAAAACCGAGTGCCCTAGAACAGATGACTGGTTAAAGAGACTCTGGTACATCTACACAATGGAATACTATGCAGCTGTTAGAAAGGATGAAGTCATGAACTTTCCTTATAAGTGGATCCACATGGAAAGTATCATGCTAAGTGAAATGAGCCAGAAAGAGGGAGACAGACATAGAAAGATTACACTCATCTGTGGAATATAAAATGGCAAAGTAGGAGACTAATACCCAAGAATGGTAGTTTATAACACCAGGAGGTTGGCTCCATGGCTTGGAAGCTGGCCTCACACGCTGGGGGAAAGTCATCCCAGATAGAAAAGGGAACACCAAGTAAAATGTGATTGGAAATCCCACGAGGGGAGGGAGATGCGTGCTGAAAGTAGACTAGAGACTGAACAGGATGGCCACTCAATACCCCTATTGCAAACCACAACACCCAAAAGGAGAGAGAGAGAACAAAGTGGAATGCCCGGCCACAGAGGCGGAGCAGGATGGGGGGACGGGTTAGGGGGGTGAGAGGGATACTGGGTTCATAAGTGGTGGAGAATGGACACGGGTGGAGGGATGGGCTCTGGAACATTGCATGAGGGTAAAACAAGCACGAAAATGTGTGAATCTGTAACTGTCCCCTCACTGTGACTCCCTAATTAAAAAAATCAATAAATTATAAAAAAAAAAAGATTCCAATTTGAGGATACGGGCATTGTGGAGACTGAATCAGTGAGTACTAGATGAGCGTCGTCATGTCGGAGAGAAGGCGCTGGTGGGGACAGGTGCAGTGTGAAGACTCCGTTAAGGAGTTCTGATGTGGATTGCGCAGAGAACTGGCGATTAAATGTCTCCAAGTCTCTCTCTCTCTCTCTCTCTCTCTCTCTCTCTCTCTCTCTCTCTCTCTCTCACACACACACACACACACACACACACGTGCGTGTTATTGATACCCATCACCAGAAAGAGAGAAATGCAGCTTTCCTCCACGTGAGCAAACATTGGTGGAACTGGACCACTCCTCTCTCTCTCTCTCTCTCTCTCTCTCTCTCTCTCTCTCTCTCTCTAATTTATTCTTTTATTGAATCACCATGTGGAAAGTTACAAAGCTTTCACGGTTAAGTCTCAGTTCTACAATGCTCAAACACCCATCCCTTCACCAGTGCACGTATCCCACCCCCAAGAATCTCCCGCTCTCTGTCCAAAATACTGCCAAGGTCTGTCTCCCCTTCCTCTCTTACACACACAAATTTTTTTTTTTGCTTTTTGGGTCCCACCCGGCGATGCACAGGGGTTACTCCTGGCTCTGCACTCAGGAATGACCCCTGGCGGTGCTCGGGGGACCCTATGGGATGCTGGGAATTGAACCCGGGTCGGCCACGTGCAAGGCAAACGCCCTCCCCGCTGTGCTATCACTCCAGCCCCGCACACACATTATTGATGACAATCAGGAGAAATAGATGCACAGGTGCAATTTCCTTTGTGCTGCCAGATATCAGGGCAACCAAGCCCCTCGGTCACCGGGGGTGAGGTGACCCCAGGTGCACCACGATTGTTTCTGCAAAGCCACCCAGAGGAACAGACGACCAAAACACTCTGAAGCCTGGTGGTGTGGCAGCTTTCTCTCCCAGGGGGGCCTGATAACTGGGGCATGGGAGAGACAGACAGATGGACCAGGACAGATGCAAGACCCAGGACTCGGGGCAGAAATTTGTCCCCGGATGATTTCGGAGCGATTGGGTGAATGCAGTGGCTGCAAAAACCTGGACCCTGATTTTTTCTTTCTTTTTTTTTTTTGCTGGCCTTGGTGAAAGGGGAGTGAAGTCCGCAGGGTCAATTTGGAGGACATGCAAAAGGCGTTGGGGTGGTCACGGGACAGCCAACCGTGTCGGGGGGTGATGGAGAGGATGATGGAAACAGAGATGCAGGAAAAGAAGCACCTGGCGTAGGCTGAGAGCCTCCAGCTTCTCGGAATAAGGATGAGCTGCAGGGAAGAGCCATCACTAGATTGAGTCCCTGGCCAGGTCCATTGAATTGCAAAGTGTGTGTGTGTGTGTGTGTGTGTGTGTGTGTGTCTTGTGGGGGGTTCTCAGGGGATACTCGTGATGACCGGAGGGCACAAGGTACTAAGGTTCCAGGTCACTGGGAGCAGGGCTGACCACGGGCACTGCACGCAACTTAATGCCTGTACTAGCTCTTGGGGCTGGAGCAATAGCACAGCGGGGAGGGCGTTTGCCTTGCACGCGGCCGACCCGGGTTCGATTCCTCCGTCCCTCTTGTAGAGCCCGGCAAGCTCCCAGGAGTCTCCCGCCCGCACGGCAGAGCCTGGCAAGCTCCCCGTGGCGTCTCCGAGATGCCAAACACAGTCACGACAAGTCTCACCGTGGAGACGTGACTGGTGCTCGCTCGAGCTTATCGATGAGCAACGGGACGACAGTGATAATCAGTGATTGATAGTGACTAACTTTTGGGGCTCCCAGCATGCCTTTTGCATGTTAAGTTCTTAGTGGGACGCATCGTGCTAACACATGTATGTTATTTCCGGTCACATGTCATGCCACGTTGCCAGAGCAACTGCATCGTCTGCTGAGGTGTTCTGTCTTCCTCACCCTTGTACTTGAGGCAACACAGTTCATCCTGCAGGAGAGGGCGTCCCCCCAAGTCGGCCCAGGACCATCTTCCCTTTCACCCTCCTCTCCCTCCCCATCTCACACAAACACACCACACCCGCACTCCCCGGGAGATGCTCTTTTCCGTACACCAGCTCTGATGCTCGGCCGTCTTTGCCCCTTTGTTGCTCCCGTACTAAGTTCTTTTCTCCTAAGTACCCCATAGGAGAGAGCTCATCCTGTGTCTTTCTTTCTCCTTCTGGGTAACTGCACATGGACAGTAAGTTGTGGTCCACGTGAATCCAGAGACCAATATTTCCACACGTGCGGTGGAGCTGTTCTCTAGGGCCTTTGCACATCCAGCCACGGGGCAGCCAATCGTGTGATTTCATCTTCACTTAGAGCCGGGGAATAAGCCACTGGGTACATGGATCACAATTTCTTTTATTTTTTTTTTGTTTCACAACCTGTGATGCACAGGGGTTACTCCTGGCTCATTCACCGAGGACTTACTCCTAGCCGTGCTCGGGGGGACCCTATGGGATGCTGGGAATCGAACCCAGGTCGGCCGGGTGCAAAGCAAATGCCCTACCCGCTGTGCTATGGCTTCAGCCCTGATGGAGCACAATGTCTGCGTCCCAGCATCTGTGCTGGGATTACTGTGTTGTTTCCAGATTTGGGCTAACACGGCCGTCCTAAACATCTTGACCACAAACATGTTTTGGAGATAACTGTGTTTAGTCTGTGGGGGTAGATGCCCGAAATGAACTGTACCCTTTTTTTTGGGGGGGGTGAGGGGTGGAGAGACAAGCCAGGAAATACTCAGGGGTTACTCCTGGCTCTGAGCTTAGGGATGACTCGTGGCAGTGCTCGGAGTTCCTATGGGAAGATGCTGCTGGAACCCAGGTCTACCCATGGGACTATCTCTCCAGCCCAGCACAAATTTATAGTATTATAGTATCGTCCGTGGACACGTCCTGAAATTCTGTGTCGATTGTGCACCCCTGCCCGGGAAGAAGCAAAGACAGGGATAAGAACTGACCAGCCAACAGTGTAAAGGGGAAGTGGAGGGGGAGGGGTGGCGTATGATGGATTAGCATTCACCCCTGCAAAATGACAAATCATTCAGGACGCACTGAAAACACCATCCCCAGCCCCGAGCGGGGGCAGCGGAGAAACGAGGGGATGGTTCTCCGGGGTGGGAAACGTCGGGCATTCACACGATACTAGGGACCGGGGGGATTAGATTCCGCCATTGGGCATCTGGATCCCAGCCCACGGGCTGGAGTCACTTTTGTGTGTCTGGGCACGGAAAGGCAGAGAGATGGTTTGGATGGTGTGTGACGCATCGGCTTCCGCACGCAAGAGTGGGAATTTATGATCCCTGCGAATCCTGTGATCATTGTGTCCGTGTGTGATGTGTCTGTATGTGTGTCTGTGTGTGATGTGTCCGTGTGTGTGTCCGAGTGTGATATGTACGTGTGTGTGTCCGTGTGTGATATGTCTGTGTGTGAAATGTCTGTGTGTGATATGTCTGTGTGTGATGTGTCCGTGTGTGTCCATGTGTGATGTGTCCGTGTGTGTGTCCATGTGTGATGTGTCCGTGTGTGATGTGTCCATGTGTGTGTCCGTTTGTGATGTGTCTGTATGTGTGTCTGTGTGTGATGTGTCCATGTGTGTGTCCATGTGTGATGTGTCCGTGTGTGATATGTCTGTGTGTGTGATGTGTCCGTGTGTGTGTCCATGTGTGATGTGTCTGTGTGTGTGTTCATGTGTGATCTGTCTGTGTGTGTGATGTGTCCGTGTGTGATGTGTCTGTGTGTGTGTCCGAGTGTGATGTGTCCGTGTGTGTGTCCATGTGTGATGTGTCTGTGTGTGTGTCCAAGTGTGATGTGTCCATGTGTGTGTCCATGTGTGATGTGTCCGTGTGTGTGTCCATGTGTGATGTGTCTGTGTGTGTCCAAGTGTGATGTGTCCATGTGTGTGTCCATGTGTGATGTGTCTGTGTGTGTGTCCGTGTGTGATATGTCCGTGTGTGTCCGTGTGTGATGTGTCTGTGTGTGTGTCTGAGTGTGATGTGTCCGTGTGTGTGTCCATGTGTGATGTGTCTGTGTGTGTGTCCAAGTGTGATGTGTCCATGTGTGTGTCCATGTGTGATGTGTCCGTGTGTATCCATGTGTGATGTGTCTGTGTGTGTGTCCAAGTGTGATGTGTCCATGTGTGATATGTCCGTATGTGTGCTCGTGTGTGATGTGTCCGTGTGTGATGTGTCCGTGTGTGTGTCCGTGTGTGATGTTTCCGTGTGTGTGTCCGTGTGTGATGTGTCTGTGTGATGTGTCCGTGTGTGTGTCCGTGTGTGATATGTCCGTGCATGCGCCCGTGTCTCTAATGTGAAGGCTTCCAACGGAAGCGGAACAGACTCAACCGCCAATTCCCTGGTGTCGGAGTGCTATGAGCCGGGCGGAGAGGTCCCTTTCTTGCCTTGCACACGGCGAGCCCGAGTTTGATGCCTGGAGCTGCAGAAGGTTCCCCGGATGCTCCCAGGAGTGATAACTGTGTGCAGAGCCAGGAGTCACCCCCGAGTGTCGCCTCAAACATCAACAATGAAAAGACCAACACAGGAGAGAGAGAGAGAGAGAGAGAGAGACAGAGAGAGACAGAGAGACAGAGAGACAGAGAATCTGCAGGGGGGAGACTCCCAGCCCCCTTCCCCCCCCCAACGTCAGCCCACAGGGCACTCCTGCAATTTGGCACCATTGTCTCAAACCCACAATCAACACCTTCCACCATCTGTGTTGCAGTAATCTCTAATTGCCCCCCACCATGTGGAGGCAGTTAATTATACATTATCTCATCCCCTAATTGTAGTCTCTTTTTTTTGTTTTTGGTTTTTCCATGTCTTGAACCTTCGGCAAGGCTCCAGGGAGAAGCCACACTGCTAAGCCTGAGGAAGGCGCCTCCCCTCCCTCCTCCCCCCTCCCCTCCCTCCTCACCCCTCGCCTCCCCCCGGGAGCCCAGGGCTGACACAGGTCACGGCTGGGAAGAGGATGGCCCAAACGGGAGTGGAGACACGGGAAGTCACGTCGTGGGCAAGGGTGTCGGGGACCACAGGGCTACAAGCTGGCTTCCCCGGCCCGGGAAAATCAACCCTACAGTAGCCCGGGTCCATCCGGCAGCCCCCGTCCCCCAACCCCGGACCACGCAAGGGGCAGAAGGACGGTCCTTTCCCACTGTCCGGCTCTCACGGGGACGTCACTGAAAATCTCTTTTTACATGAAATACAGGAAAGGGACGAGGGGGGCTCCCTGGTTCCCGGGAAGTGTTGTTCCCTCCACTACTGTCCACTGTGATGTGCAAAGTAGTCTGAGGAGCTCCGTGCAGCTGGGGACGGGGGACGGGGGGGAGTTGGGGGAGGGGGTAGAGGGGACGCCTTGCAAGGTTCCAGCCCATAGGGTCGGGCCAGCACGTCCAGGAGTTATTATTTCTGAGTGGGGAGTGAGCTCTGAGCACTTGCCCAGGAGTAATTCCTGCGTGGGGAGAAAGCTCTGAGCACTTGCCCGGAAGTAATTCCTGAGTGGGGAGTGAGCTCTGAGCACTTGCCCGGGAGTAATTCCTGCGTGGGGAGAAAGCTCTGAGCGCTTGCCCCGGAGTAAATCCTGAGTGGGGAGTGAGCTCTGAGCACTGCCCGGTGTCACCCCGCACAAGGTGGCTGGGTCTCTCACTAGGGCACCGGCTGCCCGGGGCCCACCTGAGGGACAGCAGAGATCTCAGAGGCTCCCGGAGAGGGCTGAGTGGAAGAGGGTCATGCACTGACCAGCCCCGGATGCCGCTATACACATGGCGACTCTCTCCGTGGCCACAAAGCCAGAAAAGGGTGTGTCGCTTGAGCCAGGACCCAGCAGAAGGGTCTCTCTCTCTCCTTCTCTCTCTTTCTCTCTCTCCTTCTCTTTCCGCCCTCTCCCTCTCTCTCCTTCCCTCTCTCTCCCTCTCTCTCTCCCTGTCTCTCCCTCTCTCTCCTTCACTCTCTCCTTCCTTCTCTCTCCCTCTCTCCTTCTCTCTCCCTCTCTGTCTCCCTGTCTCTCTCCCTCTCTCTCCTTCCCTCTCTCCCTGTCTCTCCTTCTCGTTCCCTCTCGTTCTCTCTCTCTGCCTGTCTCTCTCCCCCTCTCTCTCTCCTTCTATCTCTCACCCTTCCCCTACCTTGCCACTTCCCTCTCCCTCTTTCTCCCATCTCTCTCCCTGCCTCTCCCTCTCTCTCCCTCCCTCTCCCTATATTGCCCTCCCTATCCCTCTCTCCCTCCCTCTTCCTCTCTCTCTCCCTCTCTCCTTCCCTCCCTGTTCCTCTATTTCCCTCCCTCTCCCTCTCTTTTACTCCCTCTCCCTCCCTTTCCGACCCTCCCTTTCCCTCTCTCCCTCTCTCTCCTTCCCTCTCTCTCCTTCCCTCTCTCTCCGTCTCTCCCTCTTGCTCCCTCTCTCTGCCTGTCTCACTCCCTCTCTACTTCCCTCTCTCTCCCTGTCTCCTTCCCTCTCTCTCACCCTTCCCCTACCTTGCCACTCCCCTCTCTCCCTCTCTCCCAGCTTTCTCCCTGCCTCTCCCTCTCTCTCTTGCCCTCCCTCTCCCTCTCTCCCTCCCTCTTCCTCTCTCCTTCCCTCCCTCTCTCTCCTTCCCTCCCTCTTCCTCTATTTCCCTCCCTCTCCCTCTCTTTTACTCCCTCTCTCTCTCTTGCCCTCCCTTTCTGACCCTCCCTCTCCCTCTCTCCCTCTCCCTCTCTTTCCCTCTCTCCCTGTCTCTCCCTCTTGCCCCCTCTCTCTGCCTGTCTCTCTCTCCCTCTCTCTCCCTGTCTCCTTCCCTCTCTCTCTCCTTCTCTCTCACCCTTCCCCTACTTTTCCACTCCCTCTCCCTCTCTCTCCCATCTCTCTCCCTGCCTCTCCCTCTCTCCCTCCCTCTCTCTCTTGCCCTCCCTCTCCCCTTCCCTCCCTCTCTCTCCTTCCCTCCCTCTTCCTCTATTTCCGTCCCTCTTCCTCTCTCTTTTACTCCCTCTCTCTCTTTCCCTCCCTCTCTGCCCCTCCCTCTCCCTCTCCCTGTCTCTCTTTTGCAGAACTAACGCAGACAGAGGTAGATAAACACGTGTGGGTGTGGCCAGAACAATAGCACAGCATGCAGGGTGCTTGTCTTGCCCCGGCTGCCCTGGGTTGAGTCCTCAAGCCCCTCAGGAAGTGAGCCCTGGAGACAGAGTCGGAAGGAAGCTGTGCCCGCCCCCCCTGCCAAAAAATTAACCCGACCCCCCCATGCTGACCAGGGGAAACAGCATGTTTGGGAAGCAGAGAACCAGATTAAGCAGAAGGACAAAGTCAAGTGTGTCTTGATGGGTTTTTGGTTTGGTTGTCTATAGCACCTAAGGGTGACGCTGACTCCACTGACAAAGGGAGCACTAGCAGGGGACTTTAACCAATCCACGTCCCTTCATTGAAAAACATTTTAGGGGGCTGGAGCAATAGCACAGCGGGGAGGGCGTTTGCCTTGCACGTGGCCAACTTGGGTTCGATTCCCAGCATCCCATAGGGTCCCCTGAGCACCGCCAGGAGTATTTCCTGAGTGCATGAGCCAGGAGTAACCCCTGTGCATCAGCAGGTGTGACCCAAAAATTTTTAAAAAAATACATGTTTTAGTGCTAGGGTCACAGAGAGGTCATATAGCACGTAAGGCGTTTGCCTTGCACGCGTCCGACCCAGGTTCGATTCCCAGCATCCCATAGGGCCCCCAAGCACCACCAGGAGTAATTCCTGAGTGCAGAGCCAGGAGTGACCCCCAAAGACCAACTGAAAAGGAAGCTTACTTACGAAACAGGGCCCACCCTCTGAGCTGTGGGGAAAATGACAGGCAGAGACACGTGGAAAATGACACGCAGAGACACGTGTGTGATGCAAAACTGCTACCAACTGTTAAAAGGGTGAATAAGGACAAAGGGATCGGAGACAAGAAATTTTTATTATTATTAATTTTTTGCTTGTTGGGTTACACCCGGCGATGCACAGGGTATGTACTTGGGAATGACTCCTGGTGGTGCTTGGGGGACCCTATGAGATGCTAGGAATCAAACCCGGGGTCGGCCGCGTGCAAGGCAAATGCCCTCCCCGCTGTGCTATCGCTCCAGCCCGCATGAGAGAGGAGAATTCTAACGGGAGGTGCGACACTACGGTCATATGCATCAGAACGCAAAGCAAAGAACTCAACAAGCCACACACACACACACACACACACACACACACACACACACACATGTCCTGAGGATAGTGTCCATCCTATGGTCAGCCCCCTACCAAGTGGCCCTAATATCAAGCCATGCCCCCACTCCCAAACACACACACACACACACACACACACACACACACACACACCATTCCAGAGGCTGTGTGTGTACCCTTCTTCCCTGCAGCACTTGACACAACAGCTCCGAGATGTAGAATCAACAATATAGGTGTCCAGCGACAGCGGCGAGAATCACAATGTTATCGACACAAAGGACACACCTGTCAGGAACGGGGAACTCGCGCAATTAGCAGCGTCACGGTGGACAGAACTGGGGGATGCGTGGAACGAAGCAAGCGTGAAGAAGAAGGAGTGCAAATGCAGGACGCTCTCTTGCTTCCTGTTTTCTCAGTATCGGCAGCCTTGGTCCTGACTTCGAGAATCCGTAACTTGGCCACCGCACGCTCCCATGATCCGGCTACGGAACACGGGAAATCTGCAACTCAACTCGCCACCTTGTGCCCGTGCACCACACACACACACACACACACACACACACACACACACACACACACGACACACACACACACACACTGCATTTCTCTCTGCCGACCGAGTCAGAGCTCTCCCCGGATAAACTCGCCAACGGATGGCATTGTTGGTCCCTGTCCATTACTTCCCAGACAGCAGTTCACAGTCGGAGTCCCTGAGCCGCTAGCCCTGGGCCAAGAGAAGATTTTCCCCGCCTCGTGGGTCTTACCACACTGCTCCCCAGGCAGTGCTCACGTCCATTGATCTGATTCTAAATGAGCCTTGTTCTTTAGTATTTTTTTTTTTGCTTTTTGGGCCACACCCGGCGATGCACAGGGGTCACTCCTGGCTCATGCACTCATGAATGACTCCTGGTGGTGCTCAGGGGACCCTATGGGATGCTGGGATTCGAACCCGGGTCGGCCGCGTGCAAGGCAAATGCCCTCCCCGTATTTTTTTTTTTGAGACGCCGTGAGACACAATGACAAAGCTGCTCCTGGTGGGGTTTCCGTCCCACAGTGCTCCAGCACCCGGGCCACTAGCAGTGAACATTTCCGCCACCAATGTCCCCGGTTTTTCCTCCCATCACCCTTCCCCCAACAGCCTGTTGACACAAGGGCCAGGAGGAAGGTTTCGGGGCTGGAAGCTTCAAATGCTGGGGGACAGGGCAGTCGGGATAGAGAAGGGACCAGCATGACGACGCTGGTTGGGAATGGTCACGCTGGGTGAGAACTGCGTGTTGGAGGAGGGGAAGGAACGAAAATGATACCTCTCGCTTAGTATATGCAGTGCAGAGCATAATGCTCAAAAGGAGAGAGGGAGAGAAAGGGAGAGAGAGAGAAAGAGAGAGAAAGACAGAGACACAGAGAGAGAGGGACAGAGACAGAAAGACAGAGAGACAGAGAGAGAAAGACAGAGAGACAGAGAGAGAAAGACAGAGAGACAGAGAGAGAAAGACAGAGACAGAAAGACAGAGACAGAGACAGAAAAGACAGAGACAGAAAGACAGAGACAGAAAGACAGAGAGACAGAGAGAGAGGGACAGAGACAGAAAGACAGAGAGACAGAGAGAGAAAGACAGAGAGACAGAGAGAGAGGGACAGAGACAGAAAGATAGAGAAACAGAGAGAGAAAGACAGAGACAGAATGACAGAGAGACAGAGAGAGAAAGACAGAGACAGAAAGACAGAGAGACAGAGAGAGAAAGACAAAGACAGAAAGACAGAGAGACAGAGAGAGAAAGACAGAGACAGAAAGACAGAGAGACAGACACAGAAAGACAGAGAGAGAAAGATAGAGACAGAAAGACAAAGAGACAGAGAGACAGAAAGACAGACAGAGAGAGAGACAGAGACAGAAAGACAGAGACAGAAAGACAGAGACAGAAAGACAGAGAGACAGAGACAGAAAGACAGAGAGAGAAAGACAGAGACAGAGAGAAAGACAGAGACAGAAAGACAGAAAGACAGAGAGACAGAGAGAAAGGGGCAGAGTTAGAGGCACAGAGGAAGAGAGAGGGGAGGGAGGGAGGGAGGGAGGGAAGTGCGCCTGATTCATTGAGTGTCAGATCGGCCCCCAAATGATCTCCTGTTTTCTCCTCTCCGCCCTCCAAGGCATGAAAAAATGGTGTTTATGTCGTCCACCGGGAGAAGCAGGTCTGAGTGGCGGGATTGTGTTTCCAGAGGCACACGCCCCCGTTTTCCACGGCTGCATCCTGGATATCTGCCACTCGTGGATGTCAGGCTTCCTCTCCCCACAATCCTTAGCATGTTCGATACTTCCCCACCTCCCCCCACCCACTCATCTTCTCCCTCTGTCTCTCTCTCCCTGTCTCTGTCAGTCTGTCAGTCTGTCTGTCTCTGTCTCTCTGTCTCTATCTCTGTCTTTGTCTCTGTCTCTCTCTGTCTCTGTCTCTCTGTCTCTATCTGTCTCTCTGTCTCTCTGTCTCTGTCTCTGTCTCTCTCTCTCTGTCTCTCTCTCTCTCTCTCTCTCACTCTCACTGTTTCCGGTCACATTACTTTTTCCTAAATAAAACTACTACCCTCAGAGGGGATGGGCTCCAGCTTCCCTCCCCCGCTCCTAGCAGAGCTCCCGGGGGCCGAAGACCACCGGAACCTAGCCACAGCCATGCTCGAAGCCCCTCTCCACACGTTCAGACAAGCCTCATGCATGAAGGTACCAGCAGAGGAACCCAGGTGTGTGTAATCCCATCAACGGCCAACATCCAGAGACTTAAAAGCAAGCTCCCAGAAGCACACGGCTGGCAAGCGGACCGCTCCATATCTTGTAGCCTACTTCTCCCTCTGGGAGAACCTGGCAAGCTACCGAGAGTTTCCTGCCCACATGGGACAGCCTCTCAGCTTCCCATGGTGTCCCCATATGCTAAAGCCAGTAACAAGCTGGGTCTCATTCCCCTGACCCTGACAGAGCCTCCAGTGCGGCATTGTTGAGACGGCCGAGTCGAGAGAGACTTCTAAGATCTCAGGGTAAGACGAATGGAGACATTACTGAGCCGCTCGAGAAATTGACGATCAACGGGATTTCGTAATTCGTGTGAGT
>NW_026570963.1:72110-92110 GCF_027595985.1 Sorex araneus
AAAACAGAGTCATGACCCATGAGGAGAGGAGATACGCAACCACAAATTTTGAGAAGAACAATTTCATGTCTAGAAAGGAACGAAGGAAAATGCAGACGGTTGAGAGAGAAAAAGAAATGCCTCAAAGTTGGGGAGCAAGGAGTGACCACAAAGAGTCCTGGACTTGCTGTGGACAACTGCAGCTTCCTAGATTACTCACGTGACCCTACGTGAATCAAATAAGCAACACACAGGATGAGGTACTGATGGGGGAACGTGCCCGGTGACTTGGCCAGAGGAGTCTGACTCACCGGGCCACCGTATGATTTCAAGGCACTCCATTTTCGTCAAGAGCTCCCTGTTCAGCTCTGCTCGAGGACACGCTTCTAATGAAACTAAAAAAAAAAAAAAAGACAAGGCTCCCCTTGAAATGTCTCCAAATACCCAAGACAAATCAATAGCAGGAGCCCATCCCTGTCAACCAACAGACGAGCAAAAAAAAAAAAAAAATGTAGACAAGCCCTTGAAAAAAAAAAAAACAACAAAGGATTTTTAGAAACACCAGATGTTAGAAGAATGACCTAAAATGGTAAAGCGTTTATGCTGAAAACGTGGCAACTTCCCAAATGTTAATACAATAGACTTAAATAGAAGTGTTCTTTCCACTCAATATGTGGGCAGCGAAGATCTATCTCTGACAGAAAACTCGAGATGCGTGCATATAAAGTGGGTTTAAAAAAAAAAAAATCACAGCTCCCAGGAATTCTTTCCCTCCGTGCAAAGAGACTCAAGTCATCTGCGTTCTATGCTAATGAAGACAGCAATGATTGGTACCGAAAGATGCATATCTCGTCTTCTCGGATGATTCTGGATCCCGGGTTGGCGTGCGAGGGGAGAAACCATTCCATTTAAGACGGTCTTAAAAATAGAGCCTCCACCACAGCAGTATCAGAAGGGAATCTGGAACGATCTTCAAAGGCAGGGAAGGAGGAGGAAGACTGCTGTTACGGAGAGGGAGGGACGGATGGGACACAGCCAAATAAATGCATGTGCTTGTGGGATTTGTCGAAATTCAAGTGGCGGTGAGAGAAAAGTCCCTCATCCGTTTGATAGAACCATGCCATCACAGAGTCCTGTGTCCTGGACCCTGCCTGGTGCCAAGGATCCATCTTCACACCCTTCTTGGGTTTCATGCATCTGTGGAAATTTGCAGAAGGAACCTGGCAGGTGGGTTGTGGTTTTGTCAAGAGTCACCATCCCTGTCACTGTCATCCCGTTGCTCATTGACTTGTTAGAGCGGGCACCAGGAACGTCTCTCATTGTGAGACTTATTTGTTACTGTTTTTGGCATATCCGATAAGCCACGGGGAGCTTGCCAGGCTCTGCCATGCGGGCGCGATGCTCTCGGTACCTTGCCGGGCTCTCTGAGGAAGATTCATAAAAGTGAAACCAGGATGGCAGGGCCTTTGCCCAACGGTCTTGATGAAGACGAAGCTCAGGAGTGTGTTGGACAAGATGCTCCATCGCACAAGGGTGCGTGCAAAATCACGGCACGATCAAGTTTAACACCATTTGGAACATTTCAGCACCATGGACAGCTGATGAGTCTCTGGCAACCCAACAGACTCCTAAACTTCAACCAACTAATGCCTTGTCCTCTCATTGTCTTTCTTCCTTTGTGCTTGCTGGGCACAGGTGAGAGCTACTGTACCAGGTATGGGTCTATTATGTACTGTCTCACTTTCCTAACAGGAAAGGAAGCGGGATACAGTTCCGGATTGAAATGCACCACCCGCTTCCTCTCCTGTTAGCAAAGCAAGTTCTACCACAATTATCTGGACAACATGGTCTCTTCCTCCCTATCTCCCTCCCTCCTTTTCCCTCCCTCTCTCTCTCTCTCTCTCTCTCTCTCTCTCTCTCTCTCTCTCTCTCTCCCGCTCTCTCTCTCCCGCTCTCTCCCTCTCTCTCTCTCTTTCCCTCTCTCTCACACACTCTCCCTCTCCCTTTCCCTCTCTCCGTCTCTCTCCCTCCCTCTCTCTCCCTCTCTCCCTCCCTCTCTCTCCCTCCCTCTCTCCCTCTCTCTCTCCCTCTCTCTTTCCCCCTCTCTCTCCCTCCCTCTCTCCCTCTCTCTCTCCCTCCCTCTCTCCCTCTCTCTCAGACTGAGCCAATAAAGCCACAGATGCGGGCCTCTAGCTATGAGCTTCCAAGGGGACGGCTGGGAATCAAGCCTTCCAACTGCTGCAATGCAAGAGGAAGCCTCCATTTCTAGAGTCATAAAATACTAGCTTAGCAACTGTATTTTTTTTTTTTTTGCGGGGAACGGTGTCTCTATTCATCCCCCTTTCCTCTTTGGTGGATGTGCGGTGAACCGCTCTTAACATTAGCTGCTACTCCCTCCTACCAGGTGACACTGAGCCCACATTCGCGATACACCTGGGGCTGCCCCACACCCTCTTTTGGGCTGGTCCCATCTGCTATGCTAAGGCTGCACTCAGGACCCCTCTGTGACGGCTGTGCAGGTGGGCGGGTGCCAAACGGGGCTCGGTCCGGCCGAGGACCACAGGGGAGCTCTTCACTCCCCCGTGTTGCTGTATACTCTGCATCACCCCCACGCTGCCTGTCCCCGCACATCCTCGGTCAGAGATCACGAGAACCCCTTGTTCTTCCTGAGCGATGCCCGTACGTCCCTCTCCCGACTCCTCCCTGATCCTAACGCCTTCAGTCGCGCAGTGGAAACGGATTCCCGCCAACATCTTTCACAGGAGCCACTTGCAACCACATTTCTTTGATGATTCTGTTCCTCAGGCTTCCACACAGACCACTGGGAGCCTCCCCCCCCCCGAGTCCCCACCGCAGACTCGGGCCTTTGTCTTGTCCGGGGGATAATGATATCCATATTTTATTTCTGTTCCAACAGGAACTGACGATTTTAATTGTCCCAGGCGTCCTATTGTGACTGTTTGCCTACGGGCTGGGCCATGCATAAATACCTGGCACTGCAATTAACTCATGAATCATACAAAATGCTGCACGTTGGCGCCCGGCTCATCTACCCGAAATTAGAATAAATTAGGATTAGATGGGCGATCCACGGTGGACGGGAGCACGGCCCCCAAGAGTAAGATGGGATCTTTCTTTCTTTCGGGGAGGGGGCGCATAGCTGATGATGCTCAGGGCTTAGTCCTGGCTGTACCCTCAGGAATCACTCCTGCTGGGCTGGAGGGGCCATATGGGAAGCCAGAGATCAAACCGGGGTCGGCTGCATGCAGGGCAAGCACCCTACCTCCTATCGCACCAATCCACCACCCAACGGTGAAATGCTTTGTTTAGAGGCACCTATGGCATCCTTGCAAATTAAGAGTCCTCAAGTGCACACATGGTAATAGGGGTGCTCATGAGGAAGTGCTCTGCCATGGAAGCATTTTTCGCTTTAAAGGAAGACCGGTTAGCCAGGGCCACTTATACCAGAGGGGCCGATAAAATGGGACGAGGTAACAAAGAACAGGGATCATATAACAGAAAACACGGCAACATGCAACAGCACAGATCAACGTCAGGACACGGAGCACCGAAAAATTTTCTTTGGTTTGGGAGCCTCACCCGGCAGTGCTCTGGGGTGACTCCTGGCTCAGTGCTCAGATCACTCCTAGGTGTGACCAAGGCCTGTTGTGCAGGGATCAGGCCGGCGTCTCCTCAGTGTGTGAGGAAAGGGCCTTCACCCCTGGACTGTGTCTCTGGCTTAAAATAAATGTTTCCGGTTTCAGATGAGGGAAGGTCAAGAAAGAACAGTGCAGGGCAAGAGAGATGCAGAGTAGATGGGGTTCTTGCCCCACACACGGTTAACCTGGGTTCCATCCGCAGCACCCCCTAGGGATTACCCAGCTGGGTAAGGAGGGAGCAACAGTAGGTGAGGCCTGGGGAGAGAGATGAGAAGGAAGAGAGGGAAAGGAGGGAGGGAGGGATGAAGGGAGGGAGGGAGGGAAAGAAAAGAAGAAGAGAAAGGAAGAAACAAACAAAGAAAGAAAGAAAGAAAGAGAGAGAGAGAAGAAAGGGAGGGAGGGAAAAAAAGAACAGAAAGAAAGAAAGAAAGAAAGAAAGAAAGAAAGAAAGAAAGAAAGAAAGAAAGAAGAAAGAAAGAAGGGAAGGAAGGAAGGAAGGAGGGAAGGAAGGAGGGAAGGAAGGGAAAGAAGGAAGGAAGAAAGGAAGAAAGAGAGAGAAAGAAAGAAAAAAGAAAGAAAGAAAGAAAGAAAGAAAGAAAGAAAGAAAGAAAGAAAGAAAGAAAGAAAGAAAGAAAGAAAGAAAGGGAAGAAAGGAAGGAAGGAACGAAGGAGGGAGGGAAGGAAGGAAGAAAGAGAGAAAGAAAGAAAAAGAAAGAAAGAAAGAAAGAAAGAAAGAAAGAAAGAAAGAAAGAAAGAAAGAAAGAAAGAAAGAAAGAAAGAAAGAAAGAAAGAAAGAAAGGAAGAAAGGAAGAAAGGAAGAAAAGAAGGAAGAAAGAAAGAAGAAAGAAAGAAAGAAAGAAAGAAAGAAAGAAAGAAAGAAAGAAAGAAAGAAAGAAAGAAAGAAAGAAAGGGAAGAAAGGAAGGAAGGATGGAAGGATGGAGGGAAGGAGGGAAGGAAGGGAAAGAAGGAAGGAAGGAAGGAAGGAAGGAAGGAAGGAAGGAAGGAAGGAAGGAAGGAAGGAAGGAAGGAAGGAAGGAAGGAAGGAAGGAAGGAAGGAAGGAAGGACAGATCTCAGGAACCATTTCCAGCCAGGGTGCCGCTAACAGTTGCTCAGTTCGACAGCCCCCCAGCCAAGAAGGGGCCTGGGCCCCCTTAGCTGGGTTAGGAAGCGAGGACGTGATTCACATATTTACCTTTTGGAAGGTGACGCCTTTGGGGGGTCACACCCAGCCATGCTTAGCAGTTACTCCCGGGAGTGGCTCCTGGCAGTGCTCGGGCCCCTCTAAGGGATCAAACCCTGTTCCATCTGTTTGCAAGGCAAACGCCGTACCTGCAACACTATCCCTCGGGCCTCTGACGGGAGTTATACCTTCTCTCCAGTCCAGAGGGGACGAACCCGTGTCTGTGCCCCTCGGTCCCACCGGGGAGCCCTCTTCGGGGACGAGAGAGACAGTCCCAAGGCAGCCAAGCTGGGATGCGCGTCTCCGGCGGCAGCCTGGAGCGGTCAGCATCAATGAGGGACCTGCTAGGAATGTGACCGGAATACGGGATGGATGGACAAGGCCCCAACTTGGTCCTCAGAGAGATGGAGGGTGCGCCATGCGCCATTCAAGAGACAGTCACGAGAACGGGAGGCAATGCGATTTTCTGCCACGGCGAGATCAGGCGTACAGTTACGGGTGGGATGCCGGAGGCAGAGAGAACACAGCACATGGACACTCAGACTGGAGACTCCAGATCCCGGGCTGCGGGCTGAGAAACAGCCCAGGCGCCAGAGACAAGGGGAGGCTGCGGGGAGAGCTAGCTGGGCGTCACAGCACATCAGCCTGAAGAGAGAGCATCCGCCCCACAAGTCTGCGATGGTTCGGCATCTTGCCGGCGTCCCGGGTCTTTTGCCGGAGACGGAGATGGATGGCCCAGAGGGAACACTTCAAGAGTCTGAGCAGAAAAGAGGATGGAGACTTGGGGAGAGGAAGGGAAGATGGTGACAACAGGTGAAGGGGGAAGGCGCTCGGGGCTGGCGAGAGGGCATCTGGGACGCATCGTCCGAGCTTCCAGTACCCGCTGCAGCAAACTGGACTTGCGCGTTTGCTGGCGTCCACTCGAAATACTTCCATCTGCCAGGCGCTGCAAGCCAGCCAGCCCACCTCGGGGTCATTCGAAATCCAACAGAGGGGTGACCCTAGCTTGGGGGATCGCACACAAGGTGTCCCCTGCAAGGATGCTTCTTGAGACCACTCTCCTTGACTGCACCCACCCACCGTTCCGTGGCATCCATCGCTGCCGACGCCCAGAAGAAGCCAACACAAATACACACCCAGCCACGGGGCAAAAGGACGGGATTGCACAACAGCCTGCTGTGTTTGCTACCAATGGTGTGATGCCAAAGGTGATGTTTTCTTTTATTTTTTTTTTCTTTTTCGGTCCCACCCGGCGATGCACAGGGGTTCCTCCTGGCTCTGCACTCAGGAATGACTCCTGGCGGTGCTCAGGGGACCCTACGGGATGCTGGTGATTGAACCCAGGTCGGCCGCGTGCAAGGCAAACGCCCTCCCCGCTGTGCTATCGCTCCCGCCCTGGTGATGTTCTCTGAGTGGGATTGAAGGCTTTTGCCTGCCAGATCCCTCCAGCCCTAAATAAATGCACGGCCAGAAGAAGCGGGAGAAGAGTTTCCCAAGAATCTTCTCCAGATGCTTTTTTATCCCAATCTTAGGAAAAAGCTGCTGGAACAGCGGCCAACAAATCCAGGAGCAACGGACAGCCGCGGCCCATGAAGGAAGCACAGCTACTCTCGGACGAGGGTTTTCTTCCCCTACGAGCTGAGAAGTCTGCAGGCTCAAGAGCAGGGACAGCCCGGAAATGCTCTCGGGAGACTCCACTTCTGCTCTCCCCGGGGGTGGGAAGCTGGGTCCCGTGTTCACCACAGGGAATCCCGGTCCGGTCCGTATTCTCGCAGGGACCCAGCCCATCAGGGGGCGTGAAGCAAGTTAATATAGTTTCTAATCAACACTGTTTGCAGCCAACACCGAGAGGAAGTGTCCCTCGGGAGGGGCACGGCGGGTGGACAATGTGTACTGGACACAGGACGGGGGGGGGGGGGGACACTCTACGACTGAAACCTAATCCTAAAAGCGGCGTCACTGTATCTCACGGTGATTCAATAAAATATTTATATAAACAAAAAAATAAATTGAAGCGACTATTGGTCGAGTCGTTATTGGAATTAACCAGACAAATGGCTCGACCACCTAAGAACGGCCATGGCCCACCCGAGGAATCGAGAGAGAGAGCTATCAATCTTTCGGTCCTATCCGTGTCCAGGCCGAAGGAGGTTTCCCGAGTGGAGTTAAATGAAGCCGCAAATGAAATTTTGAATCCCCCAGATGAAAAACAAAACTTTGCACAATTGCCTCAGTTATATGATTTTTTTTCTTTATTTAATAAATATCAGTTAAGTACTGCATGCTGGACACTGGTCTAAGGATTGATTGAGAGTAAAAGCAATGAATGAAAGTATAAATATCTGAACTCAAGACGGGTATCGAGACAGTGCGTTTACACCGACACATAGCTAGCACAGCGGGGAGGGTGTTTGCCTTGCAAGCAACCGAACCCAGATTCGATTCCTCCGCCCCTCTCGGAGAGCCCGGCAAGCTACCCAGAGGATCCCGCCCGCACGGCAGAGCCTGGCAAGCTCCCCGTGGCGCATTTGATATACCAAAAACAGTCACAACAAGTCTCACCATGGAGACGTGATTGGTGCCCGCTCGAGCAAAGCAATGAGCAATGGAATGACAGTGATGATGATGATAACAGTGATTTGTCAAGTAGTACATTCTGATGGTAATAATTTTTAACAACTGTCCTTATAGCACCACAAAGAAAGAGAATACCTGTGAACTGGACCTCTATCTTTTATTTTTTTAATTTTAGAAAGTAGTTCACGGTATTTGATTACGTTTAATATTCAAACATCAATCCCGCCACCGTCACACCTTCCCACCACCATATTTCAGGCGTTTCCATCCCGAACCTCAACCTCTGCCCCAAAGCAGAATCGAAATAATGTAATGTTTCCCTCTACGGTTGGTTGCCTCCTACTTTGAATCCCATCAAATGTCACCACATTTGGTGCTCATGGAGTACGGGTAGGGCGTGTTCTATGAAGCGTCTCATAATCTCAAATGTGGCTGCTCGGAACTGGGCCTCTTTCTCATATAAGAAAAACAGGGGCCAGGAAGACTGGGAAGCTTCTGGGAAGCTTGCCACAAAAGTGTGTAGGGGGCGAAGGGCAGTTAGAATAAAGAAGGGGGCAGTATGACAATCATCATCATCATCATCATTATCATCATCATCATCATCATCATCATCATCATCATCATCATCCCGTTGATGGTCGAATTTCTCTAGTGGTCTCAGTAACGAATCCATTCATGCAAGCCCTGAGATTTTAGCAGCCACTCTTGACTCGTCCTTCCCAACGGTGCCGCATTGGAGGCTATTTCAGGGTCAGGGGAATGAGACCCATCACTGTTACTGGTCTTGGCATATGAATACGCCATGGGGAGTTTGCCAGGCTCTCCCATGTGGGCAAGAAACTCTCAATAGCTTGCCACGTTCTCTGAGAGGGAGAACTAGGCTATAAGGTGTAACTTCTGGGAGCTTGGTTTTATAGTCTCTGGATCTTGTCCAGGGGCAGTCCCTGGGTGTGACCGCCTAGCTACCGGAAAATGGGGGATCTGGGCGGATGAGGCCCAGTCCCGATCCGAGCAGGCTTGGAGGTTTCAGCCCCGGGTCCCACACACCTGGGTTCCTCTGTCAGTACCTTCGTGTGTGAGGCTCGTCGGAACATGTGTATAGGGGCCTTGAGCATGGCTGAGCTAGGCTCTGGTGGTCTTCAGCCACGGGGGCTCTGCTCTTGGTGGGGAGGGAAGCTGGAGCCCACCCCCTCTGAGGGGCCCCGGGGAAGACAGCCAGGCACTGTCTTATGACAATAAGCTGAGATAGAGAAGTTGGAAATGAGCACTGGGCAGGCAATGAGTGTTGAGAGGAGAGAAAGGATATCCCTGATAGCCTTTCAGTATCTCTATTGCACACCATAAGGCCAAAAGGAAACAGAGAGACAGAGACAGACACACACAAAGAGATGGAGAGGGACAAAAGGTGCTTTCCATAAGGAAGAGTGGCAGAAGGGAAGCTGGGGGTGCTGGGGGTGGGAAATTTGCCCTGGTGGAGGGGCGGGGGTTGGAACACTGTATGACTGAAACCCAACCATGGACAGCTTTGTAACTGTGTATGTGTATGTCACAGTGGTTCAATTAATAAACAAAAGAATTAACTAATTAACGGGAGACTAACACCCAAGAGTAGTAGAGATCAGGACCAGGAGGTCTGCCCCACGGCTTGGAAACTGGCCTCCCATGCTGGAGGAAAAGGCAGCTGAGATGGAGAAGGGAGCACCAAGGAGAGGATGTTGGGAGGACCCACTCGGGTTGGAAGATGCGAACTGAAAGTAGACTAGAGACCGAACATGATGGCCACTCAATACCGCTATTGCAAACCACAACACCCAACAGGAGAGAGAACAAAAGGGAATGCCCTGCCGCAGAGGCAGGGTGGGGTGGTGGGGGATGGGGTGGGGGTGGTGGGAGGGATGCTGGGATCATTGGTGGAGGAGAATGGGCACTGGCGGAGGGATGGAAACCAAATGCAAATATGAACGTTCACAAGTTTGTAACTGTACCTCACGGTGATTCACTACTAAAAATTAAAAAAAAAAAAAAAAAGATACGCATCCAGATAACATTTTATCTCGATGCTGCTCTTTCTGTCTGGTCAAGTTTGTCTATTGTATCACTGTATCACTGTCGTCCTGTTGTTCATCGATTGGCTCGAGCGGGCGCCAGTCACGTCTCCATCGTGAGACTTGTTGTGACTGTTTTTGGCATATCCAATACGCCACGGGGAGCTTGCCAGGCTCTGCCATGTGGGCGGGATCCTCTCGGGAGCTTGCCGGGCTCTCCGAGAGGGACGGAGGAATCGAACCCAGGTCGGCCGAGTGCAAGGCAAACGCCCTCCCCGCTGTGCTATATAGGTCCAGTCAATTGTTGAAACTCTCTTTAGCGTCATACCTGATCCTCCCCATAAAAGAACAAAGTCAGGGCTGGAGCGATAGCCCAGCGGGGAGGGCGTTTGCCTTGCATGCGGCCAACCCAGGTTTGATTCTCAGCATCCCATAGGGTCCCCTGAGCACCGCCAGGAGTCATTCCTGAGTGCACGAGCCAGGAGTAACCGTTGATGAGCATCACCGGGTGGGACCGGAAAAAAAAAAGAAAGAAAGAAAGAAAGAAAAGAACAAAGTCCTAGATAATGTCTGCATGATTTCAATATGTGCTCCAATCAGCATTCTAAATTTGACAGAGTTTCTTAAAAAAAATTTTTTTTTTGGTAACTTTTTCCCCCCCATTTCACTCCCACATACACGTTAAATATAAAAAGTGATGTACCACCTGCCACTGCTGACATTTGCACAGGTGGGGATTTCAAAACCTTTCTCTGAGCACAGTTTGGTAACCAAGGACCGGGAGAGAATTGAAAAATAAAAAAATTTTCGGGATTTCAAGGGTACGTGCCAAGGCGTTAAGGTTCGCCCGTGCCTTCATGGTTACGTCCACGTGAGCCCCTTTGAAACGTCTGCCCTGGGTCTAGTTCCCCGGGTGACCTCCTGCCTTCTGTACCCACACACTGTGACCCAGTGGGACCCCCACCTTACAGGGGATGGACCCATTTTATCCCTCTGCCCTCCTCAACCATCTTCCTCCTTCACGATCATCTACCTGCCGTGTTCTCCGGTGCCAGGCACCGAAAATGGAAACCGAGACAGAAGCTCGGATTGTGGAAAGAGAAAGATGCTGAAGAAGAAGATGCTCCTTTTCCCAGAATCGTTTCCCCACCCCCACCTTTCCTCTCCCCCTTGTTTAGGTTCATGGAATGTGAAGACGTTCTGCCTTTTTCCTCCGAGACACCCGATCTCCCTCCCCACCGAGGCCAGGAACAAAACAGAGTTCGTCCCCGGCTTGGTCCTGAGCCCCCTTGGGGAAGTTTATTAAATTCTACCACCTCTCATCGGGGGCTGGAGTGATAGCATGGCGGGTAGGGCGTTTTTCCTGGCACACGGCCAACCCGAGTTCGATTCCCAGCATCCTATATGTTCCCCCAGCACCGCCAGGAGTAATTCGTGAGTGCAGAGCCAGGAGGAACCCCCTGTGCAATGCCGGATGGGACCCAGAAAGAAAAAAAAAAAATTCCTGGCCCCAAGGACCCATGTTGGGGGCAGAATCTTGATCTCTGCTTCCATGGAGGGGGTCTTGGTCTTACCAGCAAAAATCCCGCCTCTTCCACAAGCTCTGTTCTAGACCCCCCGCCCAGCCCCTAAGTCCTCCCCATCCCACACTTCCGCCTGGTTTTCCCACCCCACCCGGAAGGTCTGTGCCTCGTAACTGTGTTTCCTCGTTGGATGTGGTCTCGTCCAACCAGGGGTGGCCGCTGGTTCCTACTGTTGCTACTCAAATCCTCCGATCTAAGACCAGGGACCCATGAAGATTCCACAGAGCCGGTAAGAACAGGGAGTGTCGGAACCCGCTTCTTCCATTGCTCTCTCCAATCTGCCAAGTCCACAGGGTGGTGGAGCGATTGGTTTGTCCTCTCTGCCTTGCCACGGGGAGCTGAGGCTTACTGGGTTACGCCCATCACAGTGCTCCCTTTCCTCTCTGTTTATTTGTGACCTCTTTTCTCGGTGCTCTGTTTCCCCAACCGGTCAACCACCTTTAGTTCCGAATCAGACACTGTTAACTTGTCAATATTGCTTTTCTCGTCTCCTGATGTCCTTTGCGTGGTTAATTCGCAGCAAAGTCCTTTTTTTGTGTGGACACAGGAAGACAGTGGATGCCATGCTCCATAACTTGGGAGTTAACTGACTCTGAGTGATATCCACTCCTGGGCATCTGTTCTCTCTACGTAAGCCTCCGTTGCCTTGACTTCCTGGCAGCCCAAAAAGCAGGATCCTGACGAGGGACTGGATGGACCCAGGGCAAGCGGTGAGGTACGCTGGCATCGAAACGGGCCGGACCAAGTGCCCTAATACTTAACTATAAGGTAAGAGCGTGGTTGTAGATGAGGGAGTACAAGGGGTTGACCTGACTTACAGATCTTCCAGGAACGGTCAAAGCTGGATAACAAGCTCCCGCGAGCACACGGACGCCAACCTCCACGGCATTCATCACACACACACACACACACACACACACACACGGCCATGGGGGAGAGTTCCAGAACCCATCCCTGGTACCAAGCAATAAGCACTGCCACTCTCTGTTGAAGACTCCACGGACACGTGAGGCATCTCGATCTTCAAGTGTGTTAAAAGCTAACACTTCAGGCAACTATAACACCTCTGGGTCACACCGATCACTGGGGATCGCCTGTATCAGCCATCGTCCCATTGCTCATTGATTTGCTCGAGCGGGCGCCAGTAACATCTCCATTCATCCCTGTCACGTGCGAGTGTAGCCCAGTGATATCTGCTCACTCCAGGAACAGGAAGAGCCTCAAATCATTCATTCAGGGTTCTGACGAAGAAGTCTGACCATCTCGTAGGTGGGCGGCCATGCGGTGTTTTGACGTCCCGTGGAATCCAGTCGGTAACAGCTCTAGTCCAGCGGGCGGCTCCGAATCGCATTTCGAGTCCAGCCCATCTGATTTTTGATGCCTTGGCAAACGAACGCTGAGTATAAAACCTAAGACCTCCATTGGCTGTGCCAAAACCCTTCTTATCCGAAGCTTCCTCCCCACCCGGACCCTAGGAACAGTCAACTCTCATCTCCGAGTCTCCTCGTTGACATAAAAGGGGCATTACTCTCACTGGCCACACACAAGAGAGACCCCTTGGGGCCTGTCCTGCTCGTCATCTGCTTATTTCACTTCCTGCATCCACCGTTCGTCCTACTCAAGTTGCAGCTGTGAGGGCGTGACGGATGCCATGTCAAGCTGCAGGTAACATGAAGTCTCAACGAGGCCTCGGTTTCTGTTTCCCCGAAGCGGGACTTGCAGTTTTTCTGGTAAACTCCCAGTTGGGTCATTTGCCAAGATAAGGAACTGGGCAGGTAGGTGGGTCTGCCCGATCATGAGGGGTCACGGTCCCCTCCCTAGAAACGGTTACCGGCCATTGGCCAAATTGCTGACCACCATCGTAACCAGGACCGATGCTAAACATAAGACCAGTAGATCAATGGCCTCGTAATTCTGATCCCTACAGAAACTGCTTGTGATTTGGAGTCAGAGTCCTTGTCAAGACTCCACTGCCTTGCGTGAGACTCTCAGACCCTTGCTCGGGCTAGAGCTGGCTCATTCTCCTGACCCTGAGAGAGCCTCCAATGCAGCATCGTTGGGAAGGACGAGTCGAGAGAGGCTGCTAAAATCTCAGGACTAGGACGAACGGAGATGTTACTGAGACTGCTTGAGAAATTCGACGATCAACGGGATGATGATGATGATGATGATGATGATGATGGTGATGACGATGATGATGGTGATGGTGATGATGATGATGGTGATGATGATGATGATGGTGATGGTGATGGTGATGATGGTGATGGTGATGATGATGGTGATGGTGATGATGATGATGGTGATGATGATGATGATGGTGATGGTGATGGTGATGATGGTGATGGTGATGATGATGATGATGATGGTGATGATGACAGTGATGATGGTGATGATGGTGATGATGGTGATGATGATGATGACGATGATGATGATGATGATGGTGATGGTGATGATGATGATGACGATGATGATGATGATGGTGATGGTGATGATGATGATGATGATGGTGATGGTGACGATGATGATGATGATGATGATGGTGATGGTGACGATGATGATGATGATGATGATGGTGATGATGATGATGACGATGATGACGATGATGATAATGATGATGATGAAAATGATGATGATGATGATAATGACTACAATGATGCTTTTGTATAATCGTTTGTAGACTTGGTCTCTCCGCAATTGAGTATCTGAAACTCGGGCACGACACAGCAAAGGAGAAGACCCCACCCCTTCTGCTAGCTGTGGAGTTTCGGCAGGGGAAACATGCCACACCCTCGGTCACTAACTCTCATCATCTCTCACTGCACTGCGGAAGTTTCCGGATCCTGGGTCTTGCCGACAGGGACCCAGTGAACGTAGATGTGCAGAAGCTATTTCAGGCCCCCTAGGAATGTCCTGACTGCAGCCTCTGGAAGCTGCTGTTTCACTGTCACCTGCCATCCCGCCCCACTCCAAGAAATCTCCATCCTAGGGCTGGCGTGACAGCACAGCGGGGAGGGCATTTGCCTTGCACGTAGCCAACCCGGGTTCGATTCCCAGCATCCCATAGGGTCCCCTGAGCACCGCCAAGAGTGATTCATGAGTGCACAAGCCAGGAGGGACCCCTGTGCATCGCCGGGTGGGACCCAAGAAGCAAAAGGAAAAATGAAAAATGAAATCTCGGTCCTATATTCCACAGAGGCTGATTCCAGAGCACAAAACTTTGGGCACCAAACCGGCGAGGTCTCAGCCCTTTTCCAGGGTCTGAATGCAGTGCAGAGCTGGGCTTTCTGGTGGGTTCTGGTGCCAGCCCTTCTCCTCCCCGACACGTTTCTCGGCAGAGCTGAGCCACGCTCCCTCAGGCCTCCGGGGAGGCTACTATTTAGGACCGAGCGGCGAGCGTTCTAGAAAGCCTGTCACGGCCACACTGAAAGGAGGTGGCCGGGCCATTTTAGGCCCCAGCAACTGGCCGGCCCATCTGGTTCGGTCTCAGGGCTGGGGGTGGGGGACAGACTCGGGTGGGCCTCCGCGGAAACTGACATTCAGGCTTCCAATTCCAGACTCTGCTTTCGCTTTTCTAGGTCACAGACTGTTTCTTTCTTTATTTTTTTTTCAAGATGCTCATTTTTAGGAAAAGACGGAGACAGACTCGCACGCACGCACGCACGCCGGGCGGGTTCACGGGGCTGGTGGGGGAGGGAGGGAGGGGGAGGGGCTCCTGAAAGGCCGGCTCAGAGACAGGCCAACGCTGCTGGCCTTAGGATGGTCCTGGGGCGGGTCCTGCCCAATTCCCTGGAAAAAAGCCCGTTCCAGACCCTGCACGCCGCCGCCTTCAGGGGTGTCAGCTCAGAACCGTTGGATCTCAAATTGACCCACCCGCAAAAAAAAAAAAAAAAGAAAAAGAAAAAAAAAACGGTCTATTATCGGGGAGGAATCTCGTTAGCCTGGCAGCTTTCCCTAGGAAAATAACAACAAACGCGGGCCTTCTGCAGAAAACACATTGACCCGGTTGATACAAGATTATAGTATTTATTGTAATCGCTGCAGCCGTGACAAGGAACTCTCTGGGGAGCTAGGACCGTCCCCGGCTCTGCGGCACGGAGCACGAAGGCAAGAATTTCAGCGTCGCCGCCACTGAGTTCTGATTTCCTTCCTCTGTCGGTCGGCTGCCCCCTGGGACCCCTGGGACCTCAGGGTTCAGGCCCAGCTGGGAGCCGAGAGCGAGATAAGCCCCCAGGGGTGGCTGGAGACACAGCATGTCCTGTCGGACACGGGCGCTGGGCCTCCCTCCCCCATCGTCCCGGTGTCTAAAGGAGTTTGTGCCCTTTCTTAAGACCCCATAGTCCAAGACTAACAAAACATCCCCTCCTGCCCGCCCTAATGGACTCTTGCTTCCAAGACATGGAAGGGTCTTCATGGGCAGGTGGGTAAGCTGAGGCAGGACCCTGGAACAGGCTGGTGAGGAGAGCGGGGAAGGGGTCCCCTTCACGCTCACAGCCCCGCGTCCACGGGGAGCAAGAGGGCATCGGCACATATGTGGATTTGATGCCGGAAGGCCCCGGTCCAAGGCAATGGCAGGAAATCTCCCGGGAAGTGACAGCCCAGCCCTCAGGGAGAGCTGGAGCCAGTCCCTAACAGGCCCTGGGGAGGCTGGACCACCCCCCTCCCAGAGAAGCCCACCCAGCAGGCACCCAAGGCCAGGGAAGGAATTTCCAAGAAGCCCATCCCCACCCCCAACCCCCCTGGCAACCCCCTTAGCAACGGATTCTGACCCGGAGAGAAGCCCCAGGCGGGGGCAGGTGGGAGAAAACCCCATCCAGGCCCCTGGGGCCCAGGGAGGGCGCAGACGCTGCCCCAGCCCAGGTGCTGCGTGTGCCCACGTGGCCGAGCACGCGTGTCGCCCGCATCTCCCCTCTGGAGATGGGGACGTTCGTGCTTCCCTGTGTGATGCTGGGGTGTGTGTCGGGGTCTCTCCGCCCTCGGGGAAGCCCAGGGTCTCTCTTGAGCACGTTCTTCTCTCTGTCTCTCTCTGTGTCTCTGTCTCTCTCTGTCTTTCTCTGTCTCTGTCTGTCTGTCTGTCTCTGTCTCTGTCTCTCTCTATCTCTCTCTCTCCTCTCCGCCCTCGAAGAAGCCCGGGTTCTCTCTTGAATGCTTTACTCTCTCTGTCTCTCTCTCTGTGTCTCTCTCTGTCTCTGTCTCTCTCTGTCTCTCTCTCTCTCTCTTCTCTCTCTCTCCGTCCTCGAAGAAGCCGCGGTTCTCTCTTGAGCGCGTTCCTCTCCACTCTCCCTCCCTCCTTCCCTTCAAAAACTGTGTCGTGTCCCTGCTCCTCCACTCCTGAAATTCCTTCCTACAAAGCGAGACAAGAACCCCGTAACCCTGAGTCCCGGGGATGGGCAGAGGCGGATGGATGGGGAGAAAGTGACCGTCTTTCTCTTCCCCATTCGGGGCCCACCCACATCAGATTTTCCCACATCCTTGCACCCGGGGCCCGGGCTATCACCCGTGCTGGTGTGTGGGTAGATGCCTGGTGCACCACATCGCGTCCATCTCAGCCCAGGAAGATCACGGGTCAGGCTGGCTCGAGCCGCGCCTCACCCAGAAATTAATCTGCTGGAAGATTCCGGAAGGCGGGTTTGGGGACTGAAATAAATCTCCAGGGTTCCACGGAGTCGGGATGGGTGACCTCCCCACAGCTTCCTGTGTATCCCAAAGCCCCCGGTCACACACACACACACACACACACACACACACACACACACACACACACACACACACACACACCCCCCAAAGCTGCCACCCAGTTAACAACCGAACCCCAGATGCATCACTCCTTTACAAATGACACTTCCCGAGCATGTGACTCCTCAAAGTCTACGATACGGAAAGAACAGGAAGAGCACGCCAGGTTGGACGGGCTGTAACGTGTCGATGTGCAAGACATAAACACGCAAGTTTAACCTGTAACAGCATCTTAGGAATCTCTTACACGGGGACTTAATTAAGGGCTCCCGGGTGAGACACAGCAAGTTTCCGGAACTTTCTTCTATGGAAACATTATTTGTCTTAATTGTTCCGTTAGGCAGTCATTGATGACAAGCGATAGGAAATAAATTTACGGAGGGCCAGCTATGGGGACAGGCGGGAGGGACAGTTGGGGAAAATGGGAGAGAGGGGTGGAGGAAGGTGTGATGGTGGTGGGACGGGGGTTGGGATATTGAAGGTCTATAATTAATCGTCATGAACAACTTGAGAGAGAGAGAGAGAGAAGGGGGAGGGATGGAGAGAGAGAGGGAGAGAGAACAGCAGGGGAAAAGAACATGAAAGAAAGAAATAACAACAAATTAACGTTGGGGCTGGACCGATAGCACAGCGGGGAGGGCGTTTGCCTTGCACGTGGTCGACCCGGGTTCTATTCACAGCATCCCATAGGGTCCCCTGAGCACCGCCAGGGGTAATTCCTGAGTGCAGAGCCAGGAGGAATCCCTGAGCATCGCCGGGTGGGACCCAAAAAGCAAAAAAAAAAAAAAAAAAAAAAAGTTGATGGGAAAATGGCAAATGGCGGTACTGAACAAGCAATATCAAGAAGGTCCGAAGAAGAGAGAACAAAAGGGAATGCCCTGCCGCAGAGGCAGGGTGGGGTGGTGGGGGATGGGGTGGGGTGGTGGGAGGGATACTGGGATCATTGGTGGAGGAGAATGGGCACTGGTGGAGGGGTGGGTGAATGATCCCTGGATGAGTGAAATGCAAACACAAAAGTTCCTAAGTTTGTAACTGTCCATCACAGTGATTCTCTAATAAAAAAAATTTTTTAAAAAGGAGCTCCGAGAATTCTCTCTAATTCAATGCCCAGATGTGCACATTCACAAGCAATATTTATGTACGTCCCTGTTCCCGGGCATGGGGCATGCGCTCCGACGGGCCTGACTGAGAGGCAGCAAGATGCCAGAGGAATCCAATCCAAATATTAAGTTTGCAAAAGAAACGTCATCTGGGAGACTAGGAAAAAAAAAAAATGAAGCATCCCCAAGGCACGCAAGAAACACACACGGGCCTCAGCATCCGGAAATCATCAGCTGTGTCTCTCGGGAGACAGGTTGCGAAGGTCTGGTGGACTCAGGGGAAGGGGTTGAGCGTCTGGAGTCAAAGGTACATAAGTGTGACTCTCAGTCTCTACCCAAGGATTGCTTTAAGTCTCACCTGTGTGTGGCAGATGGCCCGAGTCAGTCATGCCTCACCCATGCGTTGATCTCCCGGTCTCAGTTTCCCCGTGAAGACCGACCCTCAATATCTACCGCCAGACTCCCACTCCTCCTAGCCACGCCTCAATATCATCAATCATCGGGGGCTGGAGCGATAGCACAGCGGGGAGGGCGTTTGCCTGGCACAGCAGCCGACCTGGGTTCGATTCCCAGCATCCCACAGGGTCCCGCGAGCACTTACTTGCCAGGAGTCATTCCTGAGCGCAGAGCCAGGAGGGACCCCTGATTAATGACGGGTGGGACCCAGAAAGAAGAAAGAAAAATAGAAAACTCTATCATCTCTATCTCCCCATCAGCTGTCTTATCTGCCTTTATCAAGTGTGTCTCCTTCTCTCTCTCCATCGTCCAGGTCATAGGTCATTTCCTGCTACAAACGGGTGCCCATATGCCTGCACTCATCCCTCCATCTCTAACCAACAAGGCCGGCTTCCTCCATCCCCCGCCAAATGCGTCTGGCTCTCATTCCACAGGAACAGAGAAAACCAAGGAAGGAAAAGAATCGCACAGACACAGACTCAATCCCCAGGCTGTGAAGGTCAGCAGGGGAGGAAAGAAGAAGAAGAAAGAAAGAAGAAAGAAAGAAAGAAAGAAAGAAAGAAAGAAAGAAAGAAAGAAAGAAAGAAAGAAGGAAGGAAGGAAGGAAGGAAGGAAGGAAGGAAGGAAGGAAGGAAGGAAGGAAGGAAGGAAGGAAGGGAGAGAGAGAAAGGAAGGAAGGAAAGAAAGAAAGAAAGAAAGAAAGAAAGGAAGGAAGGAAGGAAGGAAGGAAGGAAGGAAGGAAGGAAGGAAGGAAGGAAGGAAGAGAGAGAGAGAAAGGAAGGAAGGAAGAAAGAAAGAAAGAAAGAAAGAAAGAAAGAAAGAAAGAAAGAAAGAAAGAAAGAAAGAAAGAAAGAAAGAAAGAAAGAAAGAAAGAAAGAAAGAAAGAAAAGAGAGAGAGAGAGAGAGAGAAAGGAAGGAAGGAAGGAAGGAAGGAAGGAAGGAAGGAAGGAAGGAAAGGAAGGAAGGAAAGACAGAGAGAGAGGAAGGAAGAAAGAAAGAAAGAAAGAAAGAAAGAAAGAAAGAAAGAAAGAAAGAAAGAAAGAAAGAAAGAAAGAAAGAAAGAAAGAAAGAAAGAAAGAAAGAAAGAGAGAAAGGAAGGAAAGAAAGAAAGAAAGAAAGAAAGAAAGAAAGAAAGAAAGAAAGAAAGAAAGAAAGAAAGAAAGAAAGAAAGAAAGAAAGAAAGAAAGAAAGAAAGAAATGAATAAATGAATCACTGCATCACTATCATCCCGTGGCTCATCGATTTGTTCGTGCGGGCACCAGTCACGCCTCTCATTGTGAGACTTGCTGCGACTGTGTTTGGCATCTCCAACACGCCACGGGGTAGCTTGCGCCAGGCTCTGCCCTCCCAGGCGAGATACTCTCGGTAAGGTAGCTTGCCGGGGGTCTCCGAGACGGACGGAGGAATCGAGAACTTGGGTCGGCCGCGTGCAAGGCGAACGCCCAACCGCTGTGCTCTCGCTCCGTAAATACATACATAAATAAATAGATAAATAGGTAAATAAATAAATCGACCAGAGGCAGGCAGCGTGTCTGTTCTCTCGGTCCGTGGCGGGCCCGGGCAGATGGAGAGCGGGGAGACAGGCATCTGCAGCCAGCCCGCAGCACACAGCCGGGCGGGGGCGTGCGGGGGGGGGGAGCGGGCTGTCCTGTTCGTTCTCTCCCGGGGGAGAGCACGGGGAGGGC
>NW_026570963.1:97110-127110 GCF_027595985.1 Sorex araneus
TCATTTTGTCCCAGCGGCTGTCAAATCACGCATCTTGGAGTGCACAGAAGCAGGACAAGCCTTTAGGGAGGGGTCGTAGGCTGAGGGGAATCCCGGGTTGTCCCCTAATCACTGCCCGAACCCGGCATCTACAAGGAGCCACTGGTGGCCAGAGGAGTAGCCCAGCGGGGAGGGGGTTGGTCTCACATGTGGCCAACCCGGGTTCGATCCCCGGCATCCCATAGGGTCCCCCGAGCACCGCCAGGAGTCATTCCTGAGTGCAGAGCCAGGAGGAACCCCTGAGCATCGCCGGGTGGGACCCAAAAAAAAAAAAAATATATATATATATAAGGAGCCACGTTCAGTGGCCTCGTGCCCGGAAGTTTTGCCTACACGAGCCGGGCAGCAGAAATGACGAAGTCCAAGGAGACTGAGCAGAGAAATACAAAGGGCCCGAAAGTCGCTCCGAATCAGGCAGACGCAAATCAAAAGTTTCGCCTCAGCCTGGCAGGCCCGGCAGGGAACAAGAACACCCAGTGCTGGCTGGCAGAGATGCGGAGGTGGGAAACGTTCTCTCAGTCGAGGCTGCTGGGAATGTCGGCTGGGCCCAGCCTCTGGGGAAAACAACAGGGAGACTGGTCCAAAAACCTCGGAGTCGAACCTTTGTAGCACTGAACTCTTGTTCCGTTGTTCATCGATGGGCTCGAGCGGGCGCCAGTCACGTCTCCACGGTGAGACTTGTGGTGACTGTGTTTGGCATCTCGGAGACACCACGGGGAGCTTAGCCAGGCTCTGCCATGCGGGCGGGAGACTCTCGGGAGCTTGCCGGGCTCTCCGAGAGAAGGACGGAGGAATCGAACCCAGGTCGGCCGTGTGCAAGGCAAACGCCCTCCCCGCTGTGCTATCGCTCCAGTCCCGAACTTTCGTATAACCCTGCAATTCTGTTTCATGAATCGAGTAGAGACCCCAAAGGCACAGCACAGAGAAGCTGAGTGAGACACCCCCGGTGTTCACTG
Source organism: Sorex araneus (assembly GCF_027595985.1). Classification (NCBI taxonomy): domain Eukaryota; kingdom Metazoa; phylum Chordata; class Mammalia; order Eulipotyphla; family Soricidae; genus Sorex; species Sorex araneus. Next base: position 98,106 of record NW_026570963.1, read on the forward strand.
CACCACTGCCGACGTTCTTCCTGGCACAGCTCCGTGACCATGTTGGCTGCTGGGGTCCTGCGGGATACCCCAAACCCCAGCCTTGAGGAAGGGGACCTATTGCAGGGAGACTCTACCTTCCCCAATGATTAGCCTGGTGCAATGGCCTTGCACCTGCCTGTGCAAGGGTTCGAGACAGGTTGTGTCTGCTAAGCTCACGCTTCCACCTTCTCTGCCTTAGCTCAGAGAAATCCCGTGACACCTCATGATCCTTCGACCCACCTGGACACCATGATTTCCCCTTTCTCTTCCTGACTCGCGATCGGCAAGCAAAGCATGCCCTTCCTGTCCGCATATAACCGCGGTACGATCCTAACAAACTCTGTCCTATGACTGTGAGGGGTTGGCATGTCCCAGCTTATCCACGCCATGTGTGTCTGTGAGCCGTTGCCATTCATCACGTGATAAGTTTCTGTGTTTCCCAGGTCCCATGGCTGCACCAACAGGTCTCCTGCTCGGAATCTTCCAGGACAACTGCCAAGATCTGACATCAATGCCGATGTCCAAGAACAAGATGACGGGGTAAAAGAAACTAAAGCACATAGGCACGGTGGAATACTATGCAGCCGTCAAAAATTTTAAAAAAAGACAGTCGCACAATTTGCTGCTGCCTGGAGAGATCTGGAGGACTTGGTGCTGAGTGACACCAGAGGGATATGTCAACATAAATGACCTGTGTGATATGGGGGACAGAAGGAACATAGTAGGGGGATAATCGTTATCCCAAGGCAAGTGCCAGCCAATGGCAGTCTCTGGCATGGGTGGAGGGAAGGGGTCACTCTGGAGAACACAGACAACCAGAGAGGCAGGTTGGGTGGCAAGGAGGGGACAGGAGGGTAGCTGGGGACATCAGGGTAGGAAGTGGACACGGGTGGTCTTTCCAAGGGACAGCAGGGGAATCTTTCCAAGGGGTCCCAGAAATCCTCAGCCAGCCCAGGTGACTCTCCGGTGCAAGTATCCCCAGGGTGCCGGCCCGCCCAGGCTCTGTGCTCCATGGGGGTGCTCACAGAACAGTGCTCCGTGAGGCTTGGCAGCCACAAGGCCCCGGGGCCTGAGCGACTGAATGAAAGCCATCCGGGACCTTCCTTCTCCTCCACTCTCTCGTCCTAGCCGCGGAGGGCTGCAAGTTGCCCGTGTCTGCTCGGACACTGTTACCGCTCACGCCTCTTCCTCACAGACTCGCCGGTCGGGCCGCTGATCTCCGTGCCTTTACCCAGGGCCCACCCGAGTCTGCACGGGGCAGGCTCCAGACCTACAGAGCCCCGAGAGGCATCGAGGGGTGGGGGGGGATGGGAGGGAGCAGGTGGGAAAGGGCCCAGTTTCATTCCCCGCGTGACATTTGTGGGGCGCCGAGGCGTGGCACGTTTTAAATTGCGCCTCTGACCTTTTTTTTTCCACAGCGGCGGGAAATGGCAAGAGGAAGCTCGAAGCTCTTCATTTTCGGCGCGGCTGAAAGGCATTCGCCACGGTCCACGGGCGGCGTCCGGGGGAGGCCGTCAGCTGGCCCGAAGAAGCCATCAGCACCCCCGGGGGGGAGTTGCTTTCTTTCTCCAGGGGCACCAGCACGCGCAGAGGCAACCCAGCCCAGGGCGGACGGGAGCAGTGTGGGTCTGCCGGGGTGCTGTGTCTATGCCATGCGCACACACACACACACACACACACCATCAAAAGCCATCAGCCGTTGACTCACACACACACACACACTCAAAAAGCCATCAGCCATTGACTGACACACACATACACCAACCATCAAAAAACCATCAACCGTTGACTCACACACACACCATCAAAAAGCCATCAGCCGTTGACTCACACACACACACAAACCATCAAAAAGCCATCAGCCGTTGACTCACACACACACACACACACCATCAAAAAGCCATCAGCCATTGACTCACACACACCCCATCAAAAAGCCATCAGCTGTTGACACACACACACACACACCATCAAAAAACATCAACCATTGACTCACACACACACACCGTCAAAAAGCCATCAGCCATTAACTGATACACACACACCATCAAAAAGCCATCAGCCATTGACTCACACACACACCATCAAAAAGCCATCAGCCGTTGACTCACACACACACACCATTAAAAAACCATCAGCCATTGACTGACACACACACACACCCCATCAAAAAGCCATCAGCCGTTGACTGATACACCATCAAAAAGCCATCAGTCATTGACTCACACACACACACACCCTATCAAAAAGCCATCAGCCGTTGACTAACACACACACACCATCAAAAAACCATCAGCCGCTGACTCACACATACACACACACACACACACACACACACACACACACACCATCAAAAAACCATCAGCCGTTGAACGTACACGAGGTCGAACGGAGAACAAACCAACCCTGCATCTCCATCCCCCTAGTACAAGGCCACCAGGAGCAACAGAACCACGGTCCTCAAAGACAATGAAAACAGGGGCTGGAGCGTTAGCACAGCGGGGAGGGCGTTGACCTTGCACATGGTCGACCCGGGTTTGATTCGCAGCATCCCCTCGGGTCCCCTGAGTACCGCCAGGAGTGATTACTGAGTGCAGAGCCGGGAGGAACCCTTGTGCATCGCCAGGTGTGACCCAAAAGCAATATATATAATATATATATATAATAAAAATACATGTATTTAAAGATATATATATAATATATAATAAAAATACATGTATTTAAAGAAGAAGATGTATATTTAAATAAATATGTTTAAATAAAAATATACGTATATAAAATATACACATATACAACTATGTCACTGTCACTGTCATCCCGTTGCTCATCGATTTGTTCGAGCGGGCACCAGTAACGTCTCTCATTGAGAGACTTATTGTGACTGTTTTTGGCATATCCAGTACACACGGGGAGCTTGCCAGGCTCTGCCACGCGGGCTCGATACTCTCGGTAGCTTGCCGGGCTCTCTGAGAGGGGCGGAGGAATCGAACACGGGTCAGCCCCCTGAAAGGCGAACACCCTACCGCTGTGCTATCGCTTCACAACTATAATTAAACATATTTAAAGAAAAAGTCTGTCTATTTAAATATATTTGAATGAGATCGTATCTCCATAAAATGCAAATGCACACATATAAAAATGTAACAGAATACATATTGCTGAAGAAACAGACGTATATTTAAATAAATTCATTTAAATAAAAATATGTGCATTTTTTATTACATTTGTGTGCCTGTGTAGGTTATTATATTCTCTGTGATTAAAAAAAAGAAAAGGATGAAAATGAACAATGGAGAGAAAGCAAATCACTTAGAGGAAATCTGGGAGGAAGGATGTGTTGAGTTCAGAGGATGTTTAATGGCGGGACGATTCCCGACTGCTTGGGTCACACCCGGGGCCGAGTGACTGCGCCTCTGTCTGAATGGAGAGGAGAAAGGGAGTGTGACCTCGTGGTGGTCTCAAAGAACGGAGAGAAGGTGCAGGACGTAATGCCGTGTGTGACGTTCAGACTCTCATGCAAAGTTGCTCCCCTGAGGCCGGAACGGTAGCACAGCGGGGAATGCGTTTGCTGGCCTTGCACGCGGCCGACCCGGGTTCGATTCCCAGCATCCCATAGGGTCCCCTGAGCACCGCCAGGAGGAATTCCTGAGTGCATGAGCCAGGAGTGAGCCCTGTGCATCACCGGGTGTGACACCAACACACACACACACAAAAAAAAATAGTTGCTAACTTTTCTGCAGGAAACATACCTTGACTAACAGGTACTGCTCCACACACACACACACACACACACACACACACACACACACACACACACACACACACACTAAAATCAGCAGTTCTCACCAGGCTTGGGAACTATAGAAGAACAATGGGCCTTGCATGTGGCCCACCTGGGTTTGATCCCATAGGGTCCCCAACATCACACCACAGAGATCCCGGAGCACGGAGGCAGGAGGAAGACCCGCCCACTGCCAGGTGGGGTCCCAAGATTAAGAAAATTAAGTTAGGGGCTGGAGCGATAGCACAGCGGGTAGGGCGTTTGCCTTGCACGCGGCCGACCCGGGTTCGATTCCCAGCATCCCATAGGGTCCCCTGAGCACCGCCAGGGGTAATTCCTGAGTGCAGAGCCAGGAGTAACCCCTGTGCATCGCCGGGTGTGACCCAAAAAAAAAAAAAAAAAGTAAAAAAAAAAAAAAAGAAAATTAAGTTAAAAAAAAAAATTGGGGCTGGAGCGAGAGCACAAGCGGGGAGGGCGTTTGCCTTGCACGCGGCCGACCCGGGTTCTAATCCCAGCATCCCATATGGTCCCCTGAGCACCGCCAGGGGTGATTCCTGAGTGCAGAGCCAGGAGTAACCCCTGTGCATCGCCGGGTGGGACCCAAAAAGAAAAAAAAAAAATCAACAAAAGGGTGGAGCAATGGTCCAGCAGGAAGGGCACTTGCCCTGCTCGTGACTGATGCAGGTTCGATCCCCGACATCCTATTTGGTCCCCTGAGCACCACCAGGAGTAATTTTCTGAGTCCAGAGGCAGGAGTAAGCCCTGAGCACTGCCCGCTGTGGCTACAAAACCCAACAAATAAACACGCCTCTTTTTTTTTGTTTGTTTTTGGGTCACACCTGGCGATGCATAAGGGTTCTTCCTAGCTCATGCACTCAGGAATGACTCCTGGCAGTGCTCAGGGGACCCTATGGGATGCTGGGGATCGAACCCGGGTCAGCCGCGTGCAAGACAAATGATCTACCTGCTGTGCTATTTCACTGGCTCTTCCTCCTCCTCCTCTTCCTCTTCTTCCTCCTCCTCCTCCTCCTCCTCCTCCTCCTTATTATTATTATTATTATTATTATTATTATTATTATTATTATTTTGCTTTTTGGGTTCCACCCGGCGATGCACAGGAGTTACTCCTGGCTCCTGCACTCAGGAATGACTCCTGGTGGTGCTCGGGGGACCCTATGGGATGCCGGGAATCGAACTCGGTTTCGGCCGCGTGCAAAGCCAACGCCCTCCCCGCTGTGCTATGGCTCTGGCATGAGCCAGCAGTAACTCCTGTGCGTCGCCAGCCCTTCTGCTGAAACCGTCGCTGAGTGATGGCCAACTCTGCGCGCATACAACAGGCGTGTCTGGGGGCCGGAGCCAGAGCACGGCGGGGAGGTCACGAGCTGCAGTTTCCGGAGAAGGCGCCCCGGGACGGCAGCCTGGGAAGCTGCCGCGAGACCAGCCCCGTTGACAAGCACGCAATGAGTGACCTCGTGGGCACGTCCGGGGGACGGGAATGCCCAGAGATCGTCCTTCCTTGGCGCCGGGAAGAAAGAAGCGTCTCCGTCTCTCCCCGCTTCCCTGAGAGCGCGCCCGCGGCTGTCCACGGATGCTCCTGATTGGTTGATTTTGCCATAAGAAGAGAGTCTGAGGAGATCCCGCCTGAGAAAGGGAATTGGGCTGGTGCCCCTCCACCCCTCAGCCCTGCTCCTCCCCATCGGCCGGCGTGTTCTGAGGGAAGCGTCTGCCCGCCAGCCAGCCTTCACGTCTCTCGCAGCCTCCCTCTCCCTCACCCCCTCAACATTCATTTGTAACCCAGGTGCTTGCACGGGCCTTCATTTCTGCGCTTCCCAGAGGGAGACGGTCGTGCCCTGGTACTGTCACCCCCGCCACCTGCACCCCAGCCTCAACCCCGTCTCCGTCACCACCCTCGACGCTTTCACCAGCATCAAACCATCCTTGCTTGCCGCCACAGCGAGGACATCACCTCCGACGGCTGCGGCACCCCGAGGGCCAGCAACACAGCCAGGACGATGAGCCACTCCACATACACCAACACACAACCACCATCGCGTGCACCACCACCACCACCAGCATCAGCCCGGCCACCAACGCCGCCTCCGGTGACCCCACCACTGGCAGCACCATGCCTGACTCCAGCCCCAGCACTGCGAGCAATAGCAGCAGGCCCACTCACTCCCACTTGTACCCCCGATGACAGCCGCAGACCAACAGCGCCTCCCCCACCGAGAGCATCGCGGCCACCATCAAGGCCTACAGCTCCACCAACATCCACACCAGAATCAGAACTGGCCACCTCAGCACTGCCGGCAATACCACCAGAACTGTCTGCCTCAGAACTGCCACCAATACTGCTGCAAGTGTCACCTCAGGACTGCCACCAGTACTGCCGCAAGTGTCACCTCAGGACTGCCACTGATACTGCCACAAATGTCCACCTCAGGACTGCCACCGATATTGCCACAAGTGTCCACCTCAGGACTGCCACCGATATTGCCACAAGTGTCCACCTCAGAACTACCACCAATACCACCATAACTGGCCACCTCAGCACTGCCACCAATACCACAAGTATGCACCTCAGCACTGTCACTGATACTTCCACCATAACTGTCACCATCAGTACTACCACCAATACCACAAGTGTCCACCTCAGGACTGCCACCAATACTGCCCCAAGTGTTCACCTCAGCACTGCCTTCAGTACTGCCACAGTGTTCACCTGAGGACTGCCACTGATACTGCCACAAGTGTCCACCTCAAGACTGCCACCGATGCCACCATAACTGTCCACCTCAGGACTGCCACCGGTATCGCCACAAGTGTCCACCTCAGCACTGCCATCACTACCACCATAACTGTCCGCCTCAGGACTGCCCCCAATACCACAAGTGTCCACCTTAGGACTGCCACCGGTATTGCCACAAGTGTCCACCCCAGCACTGCCATCAATACTGCCACAAGTGTCCACCTCAGGGCTGCCACCAATATCACCACAAGTGTCCACCTCAGGGCTGCCACCAATACCACCATAATTGGCCACCTCAGCACAGCCACCAATACCACAACTGTCTTCCTCAGGACCGCCACTAATACTGCCACAAGTGTCTACCTCAGGACTCTCACCGACATCACCACAAGTGTCCACCTCAGCATTGCCACCGATATCACCACAAGTGTCCACCTCAAGACTGCCACCAATGCCACCATAATTGTCCACCTCAGGGCTGCCACCGATATCGCCACAAGTGTCCACCTCAGGACTGCCACCAATTCTACCACAAAAAGTGTGCGCCTCAGGACCGACACCAATACCGCCACAACTATCTAATCCAGCATCCCCACTACAAACACCCGACGGCACCACCACCGCCACCACCATCAGCACCTCCGCCATGAGCGTCACCCCCACCTCCACGTCCACCATTGCCGTCCCGACCACTCCGGTCTGCAGCTCCCCTCAGCACAGGAGCACGGCATCACTCCCACCCTGCCACAATGGCCGCCCACACCCCTGCCGCCAGCGCCGTCACCACAGGACTCCGTCAGCTCCAGCACCCAGAGTGCCTGTGAACACCCGCATTTTCCTCAGGTCCCTCACAGACACGCCACAGCCCGCCCCCTGTCCACGCAGAACACCAGGCAGAGAGTGTCGGGGTGCCACTGATATCGCCACAAGTGTCCACCTCAGGACTGCCACCAATACTGCCACAGTGTTCACCTCAGGACTGCCACCGACATCACCACAAGTGTCCACCTCAGGACTGCCACCGACATCACCACAAGTGTGCACCTCAGGACTGCCACTGATACTGCCACAAGTGTGCACCTCAGGACTGCCACCGATGCCACCATAATCCACCTCAGGACTGCCACCAATACTGCCACAAGTGTCCACCTCAGGACTGCCACTGATGCCACCATAACTGTCCACCTCAGGACTGCCACCAATATCACCACAAGTGTCCACCTCAGCACTGCCACCAATACTGCCACAGTGTCCACCTCAGGACTGCCACTGATACTGCCACAACTGTCCACCTCAGGACTGCCACCGATGCCACCATAATCCACCTCAGGACTGCCACCAATACTGCCACAAGTGTCCACCTCAGGACTGCCACCAATATCTCAAGTGTCCACCTCAGGACTGCCACCAATACTGCCACAGTGTTCACCTCAGGACTGCCACCAACATCACCACAAGTGTCCACCTCAGGGCTGCCACCAATTCTACCACAGAAAGTGTGCGCCTCAGGACTGCCACCGACACCGGCGCTGGCGGGCAATCAATCCGCCTGAGACTCTCCGAGGCTAATCCTGCCCGCCGCAGCTGGCGCCCAACACTCGGGATCCCCAGCCCGCCACGCCCGCCCCCTCCCCCACTGAGCCTGCAGCCTCCAGAGCCCACGGGTGGGCGCGGGAGACACGGAACTGGCCCCGGCTCAAAGGGCTCGGCCGGCGGACACGGAGCCTTGTCGGCCCCTCCCCCGAGACACCCCCAGATACAAAGGGAGGGATTGTTCCTCCCCGGAAACGCGCCCTGTCGCCAAGGGCTGCCTCTCAGGGGGCCTGTTGTTCCACCTGTCAGGGACCCTGACGTAACCCGGGGCAACGGCATGTGCACAGCAGGGCAGAGGCGGCGGCCGGCCAGAGCCTGCCCGCTCTCTCGTTATCCCCGTTGTGAGAGAAAATCGGGCGTAGCTCCCTGCCCCTGAAGGAGGCACTGTGTGTCCCTCCGTGGCCGTCCCTTCTGGCCGTGCCCCGAAAACGCAACCTCAAACTACCAGGCGCGCTCCGTTTGGCCCGGGGGAGTGCTCGTGAGTTCACGCCACACGGAGCCACCGGCAGCCAGTGGGACCACATTGCACTGAGGAGGGTCCCCACGGGGTCTCGCAGAAGGTGGCCGGGACACGGAGGCCTTTAGGGCCTGTGGAGGCTGGAGGCGCTCCCAGCGGGCAGCCACCCTCTCGGATTCCTCCTTCCAAATCACCTCCTCCTCCTCTTGAGTACTGGGTTTCTCCGGAGCTTGCTGATGTGTCTCTTTGTCTTTCAACTCTAGGGAAGCCCGTGTTAGCAAGCCTGGAGCGTCTTTCGACGTGAGTTTCGGTGAAAAGGACCTTGCTTCAGAGACAAAACAAAAACAAAAACAAAAACAACTGTCGTTGTCGGTAGTGATGACGGAATATTGTAATATTGAGAAGCCTTGATCATGGACACAGCTATGGAGCAGACACAGAGCAGGGAAATGGACAAAATTGGATTTAAATTCTTACTCCTTCAGAAACACACTCCTTATTCCTTCAGAAACACAATCCTTATTCCCCCAACAACACAATCCTTATTCCCCCAACAACACAATCCTTATTCCTCCAACAACACGATCCTCATTCCTCCAGCAACACAATCCTTATTCCCCCAAAAACACGATCCTTATTCCTCCAACAACACGACCCTCATTCCTCCAACAACACAATCCTTATTCCCCCAAAAACACGATCCTTATTCCTCCAACAACACGATCCTCATTCCTCCAGCAACACAATCCTTATTCCTCCAACAACACAATCCTTATTCCTCCAACAACACAATCCTTATTCCTCCAACAACACATTCCTCATCCCTCCAGCAACACAATCCTTATTCCACCAACAACACAATCCCGACTCCTTCAAAAAATACCTTCCTAGGGGCCAGAACGATGGTACAACAGGTAGGCAGCATTTGCCTTGCACACAACAGACCCAGGTACGATCCCTGGTATCCCATACGGTCCTCCAAACATCACCAGGAGTCATTCCTGAGTGCAGAGCCAGGAGTAGCCCCTGAGCATCGCCGGGTGGGACCCAAAACCAAACAAACAAAAAAAATACCTTCCTGGGGCTGGAGCAATAGCACAGCAGGTAGGGTGTTTGCCTTGCACGCAGCCGACCCCCCAGGTTCGATTCCCAGCATCCCATATGGTCCCCTGAGCACCGCCAGGGGTAATTCCTGAGTGCAGAGCCAGGAGCAACCCCTGTGCATCACCAGGTGTGACCCAAAAAGAAAAAAAAAAAATACCTTCCTTAAGAAAAAAAAAATTACCTTTCTTTTCCCTTCAGAAACCCGTTGGGCAGAGTTCAACTCTTAGACCATGAAGACCGGAATCTACAAACAATCTATAACGAGGCTGCAGGCCTGTCTTCCTGACGATTTCAATTCGAGGGGAACTGAGGCAAGGGACGATCCCATCCCACCTCTGTTTTGGGGAGCTGATGTTTTCTATCTCAGTTATTTTATTTCCCCCCCACGCAAAGAGTGAGCGATGCAGAAACGTGGGCGGTGGCAGCCAGCTTGTCTAAAGAACAAGTCGAGTTTCCTCCGGGTTCGGATGTTTCTCCAATAATCCTCCCTCCCGGGACTAAGGCAGTGCCAACCAACCATTGAGGACCGAAATTCCAAAATCTTGGCGCCAAGTAAGAGCCACCTAGCCTGGGGCCAGTCCCAAACTGAATCCGTTCATGACCCATCTGCACGTCCAGCTTGGCAAAGAAACGCAACGCAGAGAAATACAAAACACTGACAGAGTTCTATGCACAGGAACGACCCCCAAGTCTGAAAACGTCTCTTAAGCAACGCTGCGGAGTTTCTGCTCGTGGTTTGGAAGTGAGTAGACGGAGGATGGGTCCGTCACGCACCAATCACGGCTGGAGGCACTTTGTCCCCGAGTTAATATTATTGTTCCCCAAAGAACAAAGAAGCATCACTGTTCTCACACACTGTCCCCACTTGTGCCTTGATCAATATTCATCACGGAACGGGGAGTGGAGTGATAGCCCAGCGGGGAGGGCGTTTGCCTTGCACGCGGCTGACTTGGGTTCGATTCCCAGCATCCCATAGGGTCCCCCGAGCACCGCCAGGAGTAATTCCTGAGTGCAGAGCCAGGAGTAAGCCCTGAGCATCGCCGGGTGGGACCAAAAAAGCAAAATATATATATACACGTATATATTCATCATGACAGTATGCAGTGGCCTTCCTGTCCCTTCCCCCTTCCTACAAAATCCCTTTTGGTCAAATCTGTTTTCTCACGGACTTAAATTATAAAGCAAGGGAGAATAACTCTGTCTAAGGGGAAAAAATAAGGCAAAGAAATCTAAGCCTGGGGAATGAAACAAGATCAGCACCAAGCTGGCTTTCACCCACGGGCCCCCCAGAAGACTTCCCAAAAGATATCTGCGTGGCTCTGCCTGTTACGGCGCTATTCACGAGAGCCAAGCTCTGGGAAAGACCCAAGCGCTCGGGAACGGAGGAATGGTGTCTAGACACGGGGGAGTAAGACTAAGCTAGAAGCTTGTTTTTTTTTTTTTTTTTTAATCAGGCAATTTGCAGCTGGAGTGATAGCACAGCAGGGAGGGCGTTTGCCTTGCATGCAGCCAACCCGGGTTTGATTCCCAGCATCCCATAGGGTCCCCCAGCACTGCCAGGAGTCAGGGGGAAGCCCTGTGCATCGCCGGGTGTGACCCAAAAAGAAAATAGAAAGAGGCAATTTGCTGCTACGTAGACAGAACTCGAGGAGTTTGAGGGGCGGGGGGGGGGGGGGGGGGGTCGCCAAGACATGGACCCCTGGTGGAGAGCGTGGGGCTGCAGGTTGGTCCTCAGGGACCAGCTTTCCTGAGCCAGGTACCTCCATGGTGACCGGAGGGGAAGTACTGATTCTCACAACTGCACACAAGTTTTCTCTTCCTCCCTTCTTTCCTTTCTTCCTCCCTCCTTCCCATCCTTTCCCTCTCTTTCCCTTTCTCCCACCCATCCTTCCTGTTCACCTCCTTCCTCTTAGCCTTCCTCTTCTCTTCTCATCCCTCTTTTCCTCCTTTCCGTCTTTCTGTCTCTTTCCCTCCCTCCGATCCTTCCTACCTCTTAAACTTCCTCTTTTCTTCTCATCCTTCTTTTCCTCCTTTCCGTCTTCCTGTCTCTTTCCCTCCCTCCCATCCTTCCTTCCTCTTAGCCTTCCTCTTCTCTTCTCATCCCTCTTTTCCTCCTTCGCGTCTTCCTTTCTCTTTCCCACCCTTTCATCCTTCCTTTCTCTTAGCCTTCCTGTTTTCTTATCAATCTTTTCCTCCTCCTTTCCGTCTTCCTGTCTCTTTCCCTCCCTACGATCCTTCCTTCCTCTTAGCCTTCCTCTTCTCTTCTCATCCCTCTTTTCCTCCTTCCCATCTTCCTATCTCTTTCCCGCCCTCCCATCCTTCCTTCCTCTTAACCTTCCTCTTTTCTTCTCATCCTTCTTTTCCTCCTTCTCATCTTCCTCTTTCCTTCCCTCCCATCCTTCCTTATTCCTCCTTTCTCCCTTGCTTTTTTCTTCCTCCCGTATCCTTCCTTCCTTCCTTCTTCCCACCCTTTCTTCCTTCACATCTTTCCTTCCCATCTTCCTTCTGTACTTCACACTATCCCTTCTTCCCTTCCTTCCTGCCTTCCCTCAGTTCCCTACCCTTCTTTCTTTCTTCCATCCCTCCTCCCCTCCTTCCTCCCCTCCTCCCTTTCTTTCCTCCCCTCCTTCCTCCCCTCCTCCCTTTCTTTCCTCCATCCCCCATTCCCTCCCTCCATGACAGACCTTTCTTGCTCACTATTTCTTTCTCAGCCGGTTGAAACCCTTACAGAGTAAGGTCCATGCAGGGTGGAAGGACATTCAAGAAATGTTTCTTCCTAGAACAAGGCAACACCCTCTTTGCCCACATTCTCAAAATCACTGCACTCATAACATGTGCACTGAATCACTGTCGTCCCGTGGCTCATCGATGGGCTCGAGCGGGCACCAGTCACATCTCCATGGTGAGACTTGTTGTGACTGTGTTTGGCATCTCGGAGACGCCACGGGGAGCTTGCCAGGCTCTGCCGTGCGGGCGGGAGACTCTCGGGAGCTTGCCGGGTTCTCCGAGAGGGACGGAGGAATCGAACCCCAGTCGGTCACATACAAGGCAAACGCCCTCCCAGCTGTGTTATCTCTCCAGCCCCATAGCACGTGATTGTGGTTAATCTGGATGTTTCATCTCGGGAGATCTAGGACGACGATGACTGGAGACCCAGCCCACGTGAAACATGCAGGAGGAGATAACCAGCTAGGTCAGCGAGGAAATTTATGACTGGTGTTACAGCAATGTGGACCCACATACACAGAAGCCCCCTATATGTTACACGATTTGAATACAAAAGACAAAATGGAAGCTAAAAAGCCGGGTCTGGGCCCCGAATTAGGAAGCGAGCCCTCTACCATGACTAAATAGATGACACATTGAATTTTGGGCAAAGAATAAGGCAGTGGAGGCCATTGTGGAGTTGGTTAAATATATATATATATATATATATATATATATATATATATATAAAGGTTTGATCTCATTAGGCAAATTAGAACCTGGAATCATTGGTGTGGAAAGTTAGTTACAGTTTAACGAGAAAGAACGTAGGGACCCGGATATCCTGAAAGCCTTAAAAATTTTCCTAGGATGGGGCTGGAGCGATAGCACAGCGGGTGGGGTGTTTGCCTTGCATTCGGCCAACCTGGGGTTCGATTCCCAGCATCAAACTGTTCCCTCAGGGTTTTGACCATCAGACTGTTCCCTCAGGGTCTGACCATCTCATGGGTGGGCGGCCATGCGGTCTTTTGACGTCCCGTGGAATCCAGTCGGTAACAGCTCTAGTCCAGCGGTCATCTCTGAATCGCATTACGTGTCCGGCCCATCTGATTTTCGACGCCTTGGCAAACGAGACAGCGTCCCTGATTCTTGACTGTCGACGGAGGTCGGAACTCCGGATTCCTTCTCTCACTTGAGTGAGACGTGATACTCCTAGCATACCTCCACTACCTCCACGCAATAGCAGTTAGACAAGAAAAAAGATATTAAGGGCCTTCAGGTAGGAAAGGAAGAAATGCAGCTCTCACTATTTGCAGATGATATGATACTATACTTAGAGAACCCTAAAACCTCTACCAAGAAACTCCTAGAAACAACAGACTGGTAGAGTCAAGCTGCAGGCTATAAAATCAATACCCAAAAGTCCGTGAGTTTCCTATATGAAAACGGAGACATGAACTGCTCTGTCTACTCCTTTTTGCTCCCCGACTACTCAGGTTATGGTCTCTTCTAGGGGGAACAACCTTTTATCCCAATACACGGAGAAGATTAGGGCTGGAGCGACAGCAGAGAGGATAAGGCATTGGCCTTGCACCTGTCAGACCCAGGAGTTCGATTCCTCCGTCCCTCTCGGAGAGCCCGGCAAGCTCCCGAGAGTCTCCCGCCCGCACGGCAGAGCCTGGCAAGCTCCCTGTGGCGTCTTCGAGATGCCAAACACAGTCACCACAAGTCTCACCGTGGAGATGTGACTGGTGCCCGCTCGAGCCCATCGATGAGCCACGGGATGACAGTGCGACAGGGCTACACGGAGATTAAGAGTAACAAGAGGCGGGCGTCTCTTTGCTATACAGTGAAATCTTCTGCTTCCCATGAAGCGAGGGCTTTACCGTGGAGACGTGAGATCATTTCATTAGGAGAGAGACAGATCACGGAGCCAAGAAGATGACTGTTGGGTAGCCTGTCAAACAAAGGAGACTAATCCCCAGCCAAGAGTGGTGACTGAGGGGCTGGAGCAATAGCACAGCGGGTAGGGCGTTTGCCTTGCACGCGGCCAACCCAGGTTCGATTCCCAGCATCCCATATGGTTCCCTGAGCACCGCCAGGGGGTGATTCCTGAGTGCAGAGCCAGGAGTAACGCCTGTGCATCGCCAGGTGACCCAAAAAGCAAAAAAAAAATAAAATAAAAAGAGTGGTGACTGAGATCAAGAGAACGGAAAGGGAATTTTCTAAGATGACATGATCCGCCCCTGTGACATTTGACATGGTCCGGACACACTGGCTCCCGTCACAACTGGAGGTGACGCTACAGAACCCTGCAATGGGGCAAGTCCCACCATCTAAGAACATCAAGAATGCTGTAGTCACAAAAAGAAATGGGAGCAGAAATAAGAAAGCTACAAACAGAAGCGTCACTAAGAATTTTGCAGTAGTAGATGAAAAAATAGTAAAACTGGGTGCAGGAAAGAAATAGCAAAATTATATTTTTAAATATGAAATATTAAAAATCAAAAATGTTGATATTTTGACTCATACTTTCAGATGAGTCACGATCCTAAGCAACAGTGCTCTGTACCATGTACCCCTGGAAAGGAGGAAGGGCTCGATGCCAGTGTCTGATGTTATTTATTCTGAGTTGGGACGTCAGGGAAGCCCCTCAGGGCCCCCAAGAAAGATTTGCCTGTCTATATGCATGAAGGGGCATATGGGATCCTCTTGGGAAAAGTCGAGTTCTCCTGGGTGTCCACCTAGACTCCAGGGACAAGTTCATTGATGGCCAGTGTGAGGAGGTTGCTCTGCTAAACTCACCAACTGACCACCTGTGTCCCTACTCTCAACTCATAGGAAATCCACCCTAGGAACAACCTTAACATGTCCCGCACGCTTTTCCTTGGATTGTCACGTCCAATGAGCATCAACTCTTCTCTGATCATAGGCCCTGTCCAGATCACCAGGTATCACCATCACATCAATTGCACTGTAAATCCTACTACCATCATCATCATCATCATCATCATCATCATCATCATCACCATCATCAACATCATCATCATCATCATCACCATCATCATCATCATCACCATCATCATCATCACCACCATCATCATCATCATCATCATCACCAACATCATCACCATCATCATCACCATCATCATCATCATCATCATCATCATCATCATCATCATCATCATCATCATCCCGTTGATCGTCAAATTTCTCGAGTGATCTCAGTAAAGTCTCCATTCGTCCCAGCCCTGAGATTTTAGCAGCCTCTCTCTACTCGTCCTTCCCAATGGTGCCGCCTTGGAGGCTCTTTCAGGGACAGGGGAATGAGACCCAGCATGGTTATTGGTTTTGGCATATGAATACACCACAGGGAGTTTGCCAGGCTCTCCCATGTGGGCAGGAAACTCTCGGTAGCTTGCCAGGCTCTCCCAGAGGGAGAACTAGGCTATAAGCATCTGGGAGCTTGGTTTTATAGTCTCTGGGTGTGGTCTGTTGGTGGGATTACACGGCGCTGGGGAAAGTCCCACGGTGTGACCGCCTCGGTACTGGAAAATGGGGGATCTGGGTGGAAGAGGCCCAGTCCCTATCTGAGCAGGCTTGGAGGTCTCAGCCCTGGGTTCCTCTGACAGTACCTTCATGCGTGAGGCTCATCTGAACATGTGGAGAGGGGCCTTGAGCATGGCTGTGGCTGGGCTCCGGAGGTCTTTGGCTACCAGGAGCTCTGCTTGGAGTGGGGAGGGAAGCTGGAGCCCACCCACTCCAAGGGGCCCTGGGGAAGACAGCCAGGCGCACGGGCAAGAGACTCTCTGCGTCACTCTCTTCCGGGAGCTTGGTTTTAAGTCTCTGGGTGTGGGCCATTGGTGGGATTACATGGCACTGGGGGCAGTACCTAGTACCTAGCTCCTAGTACCAGAACATGAAAATGACCATCTAACTATCTGTCTCTGCTGAAACGACCAAGGCAACCCCACTTGGGAGACAGCAGTGAGACACCCAGGGTCCCAGAATCCAGGTTCCCAGAGTCAGAATCCCTGGCTGAAGGATGCTTCCTTCAGAGAGCCGCTAAGCCTGGGACATTCTCCTTCTTCCAAAAACACATTTCAGAAAGAGGCGGCCTGCCATGTCAGATAATGTACCGTGCTTTGCGTGGGGCTGGTTACGCAAACAGGATCCCTCAAGTTCTTCCTTGTCTCCAGATAGATAGGGTCCAGCGGGAAATGGACAACCCCTCATGGCTCCGAGGTCTGCAGTGGCTAAATAGGCCTGGCTGGGTGCCAGCCCTCTCCTGCATGAGCTCGTCCAGCGAAAGTGGAGGTGCTCTCTGTATCTTGATGACGGGAAGGCGGGCATCGTGCTGTGGTGGACGATGATTCAACAAGCACCTTTACTGGGTCCTCTGAGATCACGGGAGAACAACATACCTTCAGTAGGACCTTAAGCCTGCTCCCAGCTAGCAGCCTGCAGACCCATTGTCCTTCCCAAGCCGGATACTGCCCACGGCGATAAACAGCTCCCAGCCAGTCACGTGCTCATGAGGGGAGTGAACATCCGGATAGTCCAGAGATGCTTGGGTCTGGGCGAGTGCCCACTTCCTCTCAGGAGAGAGTGGACGTTTGGAAAACGGGTGGTGACAGGGGCCAGAGCGATAGCACAGCGGGGAGGGCGTCTGCCTGGCATGCGGCCAATCCAGGTTCGATCCCCAGCATCCCATAGGGTCCCCCGAGCACTGCCAAGAGTGATTCCTGAGTGCAGAGCCAGGAGGAACCTCTGAGCATCGCCAAGTGTGACCCCCTCCCCAAAAAACAAAACAAAACAAAACACTGGTGTTGGTTATGGCTTCACCAATGTCAGAGGCTGGAATCTTTGCTGGCATAGATGGGCCGAGGGTGTGGTGTGTAGACGCATTTCTGTCTTTCAACACTGCAACTTCAGAGGGGCTTAGTGGGCAAGTCCCCCCGTGCCAATGAAGGCAGAGACGCGAAACCATTGGTGACGCGTGTTCGGGGACACGTGATTACAGAGCCCTGTCGAAGACGTCAGCACAGACGCAATCGCCGAATCCAGGGCTGGAAGGTGGATTCCGGACATGTGTGCATTCAGCTGACGGGGCTTGCGGATTCAGCCAGAGAAAGAACAACAACAACCACAACAACAATAATTCAACCTATACAACTTTGAAAGGGTTTCAGCTGGATTCGGGGGACAAAGGCAGGGCAAGCTGGGGGCAGGTGCTTGTCACGGAGAGAGTCTGGATTTCAAGATTGGTTTTCTGGGGCTGGAGCGATAGCACCTCAGGGAGGGCGTTGGCCTTGCATGCGGCCACCGACCCGGGTTCGATTCCCAGCATCCCAAATGGTCCCCTGAGCACCACCGGGAGTCAGTCCTGAGTGCAGAGCCAGGAGTAACTCCTGAGCACTGTTGGGTCTCACCAATAAAGAAAAAAAAATTGGTTTTCTTCCTTCAAGAAGGAATAATGGTTGCACACGTGTGCAGAGCGTGTGCCTGAGGCCGGGGCCGTGTCACGCAGGGGTAAGACCAGCCCTCCATTCCGGGGCCATGGACACGGCAGCTCTGCTCCCCGTGTGTGTGGGGTTCAGCCTCCCTGCCAGGCCGGCTGCACCCAACAGCTGCCCATGACGCACCGTGACGCCCTTGACATGGTCCCTGTGCCAAACGCCCAGCACATATGTCTCTCTGGGCGGCTTCTGCACATGCCACTGACATGGGTCACTTGAAATCTTCAGGGACCACAGCTGCCGGCTCCTTCGCGCCCTTTCTGGCTGTCGGGCTGGTCCTTGGGAGCTGGATGGGGTGGGGACACCCACTGGGCAGCTGTAAGGGGCTCCAGAAGATTCCGTGCCGGCCCGCCAGCGGGGACGTAGCCTGCGGTGGGATGAGGGTCTCCGGAGAGCTCAGGGGGGAGGGTCTGTCTCCGCCTCTCCTTTCTCGGGCAGTGGGTTTTAGGAGCCGGCGTTGGCAGTGTAGAAAAGCGTGTCACAAACCCTCACGTGACAGAGACGAGCGCTCGGTCCCCAAGACCGTCACGGGGACGAGGCTTCTGCCAGCCGTCGTGCGCTCGCTCTCTCTCTCTCTCTTTCTCTTTCTCTCTCCCTCTCTTTCTCTCTCTCCCTCTCTCTCTCTCTCTCTCAAGAGAGAGAGTTCCGGTGCACAGGGCTGAGGGGCACCTGCTGTTCTCCAGGTATGTACTAGCCTTCCTCCTCCTCCTCCTCCTCCTCCTCCTCCTCCTCCTCCTCCTCCTCCTCCTCCTCCTCCTCCTCCTCTTCCGCCTTTTCCTCCTCCTCTTCCTCGTCCTCTTCCTCCTCTTCCTCCTCCTCCTCTTCCTCCTCCTCTTCCTCTTCGTCCTTTTCCTTCTCCTCCTCCTCCTCTTCCTCCTCCTACTCCTCCTCCTCTTCCTCCTCCTCCTCCTTTTCCTTCTCCTCCTCTTCCTCCTCCTCCTCTTCCTCTTCGTCCTTTTCCTTCTCCTCCTCCTCCTCCTTTTCTTTCTCCTCCTCTTCCTCCTCCTCCTCTTCCTCTTCGTCCTTTTCCTTCTCCTCCTCCTCTTCCTCCTCCTCCTTCTCTTCCTCCTCCTCCTCTTCCTCCTCTCCTCTTCCTCTTCCTCCTCCTCTTCCTCCTCTCCTCTTCCTCTTCCTCCTCTCCTCTTCCTCTTCCTCCTCCTCCTCTTCCTCTTCCTCCTTTTCCTTCTCCTCCTCTTCCTCCTCCTCCTTCTCTTCCTCCTCCTCCTCTTCCTCCTCTCCTCTTACTCTTCCTCCTCCTCCTCCTTCTCCTTCTCCTCCTCTTCCTCCTCCTACTCTTCCTCCTCCTCCTCCTTTTCCTTCTCCTCCTCTTCCTCCTCTTCCTCTTCCTCCTTTTCCTTCTCCTCCTCTTCCTCCTCTTCCTCTTCCTCCTTTTCCTTCTCCTCCTCTTCCTCCTTTTCCTTCTCCTCTTCTTCCTCCTCTCCTCTTCCTTCTCCTCCTCTTCCCCCTCCTCCTCTTCCTCCTCCTCCTCCTCTTCCTCCTCCTCAAAAGAGAGAGAGAGAGAGAGAGAGAGAGAGAGAGAGAGAGAGAGAGAGGAGAGAGAGAGAAAGAGAGAGAGGGTCCCGGTAGGGAGGCATGGGGGCATGACACAGCCATGTCAGAAGCAAGCCCCCACGAGACTGTGGCGGGGAGTTCTCCTCACCCGCAGCCCCCGCCCGCTGGCCTCTGGGCGTCCCCAAACAGCACCCCGGAGACGTGGCTTTCACAGGAAGGCGAGATCAGAGACGGAGAGAAACAGCTTTTCAACGGGAATGCGCACCGAGAGATTCTAGATTCCAAAACGCTGCTGTGTCACGTGGACCATGCACGGTGCGAGAGGCTGTTTGTTCTCTTCCTCGAGGCGGGGAAGACGTACAAGCCCAGAGCAATTTCATGGCCGCCCTGTGCCCGTGCCAAAGCCAGCCCGCCCCAGACCTTCCCGGACAGCAACAGGAACGCGATGGTGACAGGCTTCGTAGGAGCAGCATGACACATTTGAAGTCCACAGTCACAAATCGCCTATCAGCCGTCTACGTTTGGAAAGGAGCTGGCGGGGAAAGGCGCCCTCCCCACCCCAAGGGACCCAGCCCCTGCCCCGAAAACCTCCGGAACCCAAAGTGTGGACAGGCTCAAAACTGCTTCCCAAACACTCGGGCTAAACCTCACACGCGGGGGAATATATTCCTGGACACATCGTAAGACATTCCCTCCCCGTTCTCCACGAGAACCGCACCACATCTGATGGGGTTCAAATAGTAGGCGACCAATCATAGATGGAAATGTATAAATATCATCATCATCATCATCATCATCATCACCATCATCATCACCATCATCATCATCATCATCACCATCATCATCATCATCATCACCATCATCATCATCACCATCATCATCATCATCATCATCACCATCATCACCATCACCATCATCACCATCATCACCATCACCATCATCATCATCGTCCTCATCATCACCATCATCATCATCACCATCATCATCATCACCATCATCATCATCATCATCATCACCATCATCACCATCACCATCATCATCATCACCATCACCATCGTCCTCATCATCACCATCATCACCATCATCATCATCATCATCATCATCATCATCATCATCATCATCATCATCCCGTTGATCCTGAATTTCTCAAGTGGTCTCAGTACCGTCTCCATTCTTCCTAGCCCTGAGACTTTAGCAGCCTCTCTCGACTCGTCCTTCCCAAAGGTGCCACATTGGAGGCTCTTTCAGGGTCAGGGGAATGAGACCCAGCATTGTTACTGCTTTGGGCATATGAATACGTCACGGGGAGCTTGCCAGGCTCTCCCATGGGGGCAGAAAACTCGCGGTAGCTTGCCAGGCTCTCCCAGAGGGAGAAGTAGGCTATAAGATGTCACACGGGGGTGACTCCTGGATCATGCACTCCTTTCGGTGCTCGGGGAACCATATGGGATGCTGGTAGTCGAACCTGGGTCAGCTGCGTGGAAGGCAAATGCCCTACCTGCTGTGCTATCACTCCACCCCTGTATACATATACATATATATATATATATATATTTACAGATATACGAAAGTTCACAAGGCTCAATCTTTTTTTCTTTGAGATTATAAAAAGGGATTTATGCAAGGATACAGGCGTTACTACAAGCAGAGGATACGTTTTTGGTAAACATTTATATACCCAATATAGCTACATGTAAATGCATAATACAAACATGAACTGAATAAATACGCAGAAGTAGTAAGTAATAAAATATAAATAGGAGACACCGTTGCCTCACTTTCAACAATGGATGGGTTACAAAGAGAAAAATAAGCAAATAATTGCGCATAATATCAGAAGAACACGTTGGGTGTTTAGACACACTATATCACACAGCAGAAAATCACATATTCTTCCCAAGAACACATTCAGCGTTCTTCAAGACAAATCATGCATAATGACAAGGCACAATCTTATTAACATGTCAGGGATATCTTATAGAAAGTCTTAACGGCCCCTGCCCAAATAAAACAATCTTCACACGGTCTCCTCTATGGATGCCTTATTTTTTTTTTTTTTGTACCAGTGTGAGCGGTTTTTCGTAACAAACAATACTAAATATATTACTTCGGTTGTGCTTTGGGACAGGGATTGGGGTTCGGGATGGAAACATCCGAAATCTGGTGGTGGGAAGGTGTCGTGGTGGTGGGATGGGTGTTTGAATATTAACTGTCATCAAATATTGTGAACTACCTTATAAAATTTTTTTAAAAAATCACTTCCTGTTGAGAATTGCCTCCCGGGGCATCTCCTTGGAAGGCTGGGGTGTCCCGTGCAAAGGCCAGTGCTCTTTCTATTCGGGGCCTCACAGAAGTGGACAGTGTCCAGAGAAAGGAGAAGGGGCCAGAGCGACAGCACAGCTGGTGGGGTGGGGGTCAGTTTGCATTGTACACGGCCAACCCGGGTTCGACCCTGGCATCCCATAGGGTTCCCTGAGCACTACCACCAGGAGTGATTCCTGAGTGCAGAGCCAGGAGGAAGCCCTGAGCATCGCCCAGTGGGACCCAAAAAGGGAAAAAAAATTATAAATAAATAAAAACACAGAGGTGAGAACCCAGAGGCAGACCAGGTCCCACAGGTCCCAAGCCATAAGGACAGGACACGGGAAGGACACGGAACTGCACCCAGAGGCCCTTGGCCTCAGCCAAGCAGGACGCCTCTGAGGGCCATGTTCGAGGGGAGGAACTGGACAATCCCGTAGAGAGGAAGGAGTCACAATGCCACAGGGACAAGGCGACAGCTGGCCGGGTCTTCAGGTGCTGTTTAAGAAGCGAGGCCACAGCGACGGTCCAGCAGGGAGGGCTTTTACCTTGCACGCAGCCCACTGGGTTCGATCCCTGACATCCCATGGGGCCCCCTGAGCACTGTCAGGAGTCATTCTTGAGTGCAGAGCTGGGAGGGACCCCTGAGCATCGCCGGGTGGGACCCGAAAAAGCCCAAAAGTAACAAATGCCACTGGAAGCACTTCCGGGACGGGACGGATTCCTCAGGGCAGGAGGAAGCTGTGAACGTGACTGAGGGCGGCCCCAAGACGCCCCCAAACAGTGCCTGTAGTCGAGGGAGCTAACGGGTAAGAGGCAAAACAGAGGAAGCCTTGAGGGGGTACACAGGGGTGGAGAGAGGTGGGAGCTTCTGAGGGAACTGGTGACTGCCTGGAACTAAATCAGGAATTAACTCTGTAATTCACAGTGACTAACCAACCCCCCCCCCCAAAAATTTAAAAGACGAAACTTGGGGGGGCTGGAGTGATAGCACAGCGGGGAGGGTGTTTGCCTTGCACGCAGCCGACCCGGGTTCGATTCCCAGCATCCCATACGGTCCCCTGAGCACCGCCAGGAGTAATTCATGAGTGCAGAGCCTGGAATAACCCCTGTGCATCGCCAGGTGTGACCCAAAAATTAAAAAAAAAATTTAAAAGACGAAACTTGGCAGCTGATGGCCAGTTGCTATATAGCAGATAGAGATGGCTCCGGGAAGAGCAGGTGACCAAGGACAAGGACAAAAAGACGTGAGCCGGGAGATGCAGGTGCGAAACTATTCAGATGATGTGTAGAGGGTGGGTGAGACCAGAGAGGGCAGCGAGTGGCCAAAGGCTGCAGGGATGGCTAGAGAGATGACAGCAGGATGGAGTCACCATGTGTCTGGGTGCTGGTACTGAGAAATGAGTATTAGGCGCAATGGAGGGTGTGGATGAGAGGGGTGTGTGTGTGTGTGTGTTTGTGTGTGTGTGTGTGTGTGTGTTGCGTATGCAAGCATGCCGAGCATTTCTCTCTTTTGATGGGCATCGGTATGGCTGACTGGATCCGTTCCCCTTCAATGTTCCCAGCCCAGGACGGAGAGGGACGTTCTGGCTGCGGACATCAGCTCCCCCTCCCCAAACCCTCTCGTCAGAAGAGAACATTCACTTCCCTACTTAGTACCCACCGGCTCCCAGCCTACCGCGAAATACAGCAAGAGGCGACAAATTTCTAGAAATACGAGAGTGAAAACGTTCTGTGTGCAGGTAAGCACTGAGTTGTTGGTGGTGGTTTTTTTTTTTTTTTTAAGGACATAATGCATAGACGTGAGTTCCCTCTCTCCTCTTCCAAGCGAAGGTTTTTTTTCCACGGTATTCTTGGCAGAGGGGCACACAAGTGAGGTGAGCTCTAGGTCTCTATGTGATCTCTTATTTTTAATGCTCTAGGGCCAATAACAAAAGACAAAGAATGGAATCCAGGCGACCCATGAGGTGGTCTCACCTGCACCCGACTGGCAGGGCTTAGAGCCACTGATTGACCCCAAGATGGACAAATTGATTCAGCGACTCATTGCATTTTTAAAATGTCCCGATTTAAAAATAATAAGCACTGTACACTCTCGTCCCATTGCTCATCGATTTGCTCGAGCGGGCACTAGTCACGTCTCCATGGTGAGACTTGTTGTGACTGTGTTTGGGGATATCGAATATGCCACGGGGAGCTTGCCAGGCTCTGCCATGCAGGCGGGAGACTCTTGGGAGCTTGCCGGGCTCTCCGAGAGGGATGGAGGAATCGAACCAGGGTGTCAGCGGTACAGCCCTGCACACCCCCGGGGCCATTCTGGGGACATTCAGCCAGCACCTGTCCTGCGTCTCCTCTTCCGAGGAAGCATCATGCCAAAGGTCACTCAGAGCATCTCCCCTGGGGTCCTCACACAGAGCATCTCCCCCTGAGGTCCTCACTCGGAGCATCTCCCCTGAGGTCGTCAAAGCAGAGCGGCTCCTCCCACTGTGAGGCCCCACAAGACACAACAGAATAGGGTTCGATGGATAAAACACAGAACAGAGAAGCCAGAGGGGCTGTGTGTGGAGTCCCCTGGGCCCCACTCCCTCAGGTAAGTTCCAGAAAAATCTGGGACTGGAGCAGAATGACAAGCATCCCCTCACCCCCATGCACGCGTCTGCGCAAACACACACAAACACACACACACACACACACACACACACACAGGCACATAGAGATGGACCTTATGAAATGCAAATAACTGAGATTTCCGATTCATGATATCTTTCTCTCTATCTCATCTGTCCCCTTTCTGCCTGATCTCTCTATTTATTCAGCCCTCTCTCCACCTGGCTCCCTTCCTTTTCCTCTCTCTCCCCATCTCTCCCTCCCTCTTGCACCTCTCATTCTCTCCCCATCTCTCTTTCTCTCACATTCTCTCTTTCTCTCTCTCCATCCCTTCTTTCCATCCCTCCATCCCACACTCTCCCCCGCCCTTCTCTTCCCTCTCCCCATCTCTCCTCCTCTCCCTCTCTCTCTCCCCGACACTCACTTCTCCTTCTCTCCTGCCCCCATCCCTCTGCTCTCCCTCCCCCTCATCATCTTTCCTGCCATCTCTCTGCACCTCTGCCTGGCCGACCCCCACTCCACCCCTTCTCTTGCTTCTGCCATTCTCTCCTGGAGAAAATGGGGCCCACTCGCTGCCCAACCACGTCAGTGACCGCCTGCAGCTGCCTCCCCTGCACACGCCACTGTCCAGCGCGGCTCCCAGCGCCTGTCTCCCCGTGAGGGTCCTAGCCGTGGCCCGTGTCCTTCCCAAGAACCTCCGCCCACAAAGTCACTGCCTGCAGCCAAGTCCCCCGAACAGCTCCCATGTCTTGGCTGTGTTACACAGCCAAGCCACACGCACACGCCAAAGCAAATAAGCAACCAAAGTGAACAAATGTGGCGGCCGCCGGGTGCTGGCCGGCCACGCTCTGGCCCAAGGCACCCGAATTCCGAACTCCCGGGTCCCTCACGGCTCTCTCTTCCTGCTGCAAATCCGGGGTGCCTTCCTGGGTCCCCTGCTGCCAAGCCGGGCTGTCTTGCTATTTCCTGGCCGACGCCCCCAGCCCCGCCTCCTTTCCTGTCCAGCCAGCGGCCTCCCCTTGCAGACCGAGAACTCTCGGCCACTCTCCTCCCCCGTGCGCCTCCTCCTGCCGCAGTCCAACCCAGTCTGCGTCCCTCCCGATGTCCACCATCAAATCCCGACAACGATGACCACGTCAGACTGAGGTGGGTTGGTTGGTCCAGCACCCATGGTTGTGGGGGGGGGGGGGTCACAGGGGAGGCATGCCCTGAGACAGGGCACAGCGGGCACCTGTGGGCAGGGGCGGACATCAACCAAACACTGTAGTGACCTCAGTGGGTAGGTACTGAGTCCAGAGTGGACACAGAGTTACGGACCGTGAACGCACGCAAAAGACCGTCCCCCAAGGGAAAACGGGACGTCAGAGAAGCTTCTGGAAAACACAGGACCGTCAGGTATTAATCAGGGAGGATCACACAGCCAGTCATCACGCAGGCAGAGGTAAAGGGTGACTCGAGGGCACGTGGTCTGGGCAGAGGTCACTCTAGGTGACCGCATGGCTCTGCAGAATTTGCATATCCGAAGGAAGGAGTCACTGGTCAATCCATTGGCCGAGGGTTACCAAATGGTTCAGCTCTCCAAGAGGCGTGCGTTCCTCGGATGTTCGTGGATGGGCGATGTTCAAAGACGGCATGGACATGCTTTGGCCGACGTCCAGCTCTTAAAGACGGCCGGAAATTTCAACCCTGTGCACATCTGAGCACCTCCAGGGCAGGTGAGCCGATCTTGCGGTGGGGAGGATGCATTTGCCCTGTATGCAACTGACTCAGATTCAATCCCAGCATCCCACAGGGTCCCCCGAGCACAGCCAGGAGAATTCCCTAACTGCTGAGCCAGGAGTAACCCCTGAGCATCATTGGGTGCGACCCTAAACCGAAGTTAGGAAAAAGAAATGAACCTACTTAAGCACGTACAAAAGTCTAAAAAACTTAGACTTAAGCTATTACATTATTGCTTATGATTATTAAGTTCAGAGGGGAGGGAGTTTGCCTTGCAGACGGCCGACCCGGGTTCGATTCCTCTGTCCCTCTGGGAGAGCCCGGCCAGCTCCCGAGAGTCTCCCGCCCGCACGGCAGAGCCTGGCAAGCTCCCCGTGGCATCTTCGAGATGCCAAACACAGTCACAGCAAGTCTCACCGTGGAGACGTGACTGGCGCCCGCTCGAGCCAATCGATGAACAACGGGATGACAGTGCTACATTATTAAGTCATGTAATAATTGCTTATTGCGTCTCCGTAATACCATCAGGAGGCCATTAAATATTTGTGACAAGTGGCATCTGGTCGCCGTCTGAATGAGGATGATAATGCAGAAGTAGCCTTCAATAAGGAAAACAATATGTCCCTCGCCAAAGAGGGTGGGTGGGGAGGAGTAATCAAGGCCAGGAGAGTCACTGGTTCGGGCTGGGGCACTCTCTGTCTCTCTGTCTCTGTCTCTGTCTGTCTCTCTCTGTCTATCTCTCAGTCTCTGTCTGTCTCTGTGTCTCTCTCTGCCTATCTCTCTGTCTCTCTGTCTCTGTCTCTCTCTGTTTCTCTGTCTATCTTTGTCTCTGTCTCTGTATCTGTCCTCTCTGTCTCACTCTCTGTCTCTCTACCTCTCTGTCTCTGTCTGTGTCTCACTCTCTCTATCTCTCTGTCTCTGTCTGTCTGTGTCTCTCTGTCTCTCTATCTCTCTGCCTGTCTCTGTGTCTGTCTCTGTGTCTCTATCTCTCTGTCTCTGTCTCTGTCTCTCTATGTCTCTGTCTCTGTCTCTGTATCTGTCTCTGTCTGTCTCACTCTCTGTCTCTCTACCTCTCTGTCTGTCTCTGTCTCACTCTCTCTCTATCTCTCTGTCTCTGTCTGTGTCTCTCTGTCTCTCTATCTCTCTGTCTCTGTGTCTGTCTCTGTGTCTCTCTCTGTCTATCTCTCTGTCTCTGTCTCTCTCTGTGTGTCTCTGTCTCTGTCTATCTATCTTTGTCTCTGTCTCTGTATCTGTCTCTGTCTGTCTCACGCTCTGTCTCTCTACCTCTCTGTCTCTGTCTGTCTCTGTCTCACTCTCTCTGTCTCTCTATTTCTCTGTCTGTCTCTGTGTCTGTCTCTGTGTCTCTCTCTGTCTCTTTCTGTCTCTCTGTGTCTCTGTCTATCTTTGTCTCTGTCTCTGTCTCTCTCTCTCTCCTCACGGCTGGAAGAGTCACCACAGACGTGAGCTCCTCTGCCAAGACCAGAGAGGCACCAACCCGGGATGGGCGGAAACGATGCCCCGGCTGTTGACTCCCCAGCCCAGACCCCAGCCCAGGACAACGCACGACACGTACTTGGCGTTCAGGGCGCACGAATAAAGAGAAAGGAAAGGAGATTGTCGGGACGAAGGTAGGCAGCGGGTGCTCAATGGCTGCTCAGTGTCCAAGTGCTCGGTCGTTCCCGAAGGACCTGCCCCCGCAAACCACACACCCACCAGCTCATGGACGCCGGGTCTGTGGAGGGATGAAAGCAGAGACGGATCCACACCTGACGGGGCTCGGGGACCGAAAGGCCCAGAAGGCTCTGGGTCTGCAGGGCGCACCCCCCTCCCCTGCAATAAATAATACCGACATTGGCATGGCTCTGCCAAGCAGGAAAGAGTGTGTGTGTGTGTGTGTGTGTGTGTGTGTGTGTGTGTGTGTGTGTGTGTGTGGTGCTGACAGAGAGAAAATGACTTTTCAACTAAACGCGTCAAGCAAACAAAACATCTTATGGGGCTGGAGCAATAGCACAGGGGGGAGGGCGTTTGCCTTGCACGCGGCCGACCCGGGTTCGATGCCTCCGTCCCTCTCGGAGAGCCCGGCAAGCTCCCGAGAGTCTCCCGCCCGCACGGCAGAGCCTGGCAAGCTCCCCGTGGCGTCTTCGAGATGCCAAACACAGTCACCACAAGTCTCACCGTGGAGACGTGACTGGCGCCCGCTCAGGGCTGTGATACATCGAACATAACATCCAGGCTAAAACATTCACCAAATCCCAGCCAGCCTGAAGCAAAGTTTGCGTCATCCAGGAAAGAACCTCGGCAACTCCGAATAGAAATCAGGCTCCAGGGGAGCAAAGAAAATCATCACCCCGATCCCTTCAGCATGGGACACGGGAAATAACATTCAGGGGGTCGCCCGGCTGAAGGGCCCCCTGAGATGGGGGTGCAGGAATGCACAGACACCTCCACACGGACCAAACGCCCGTCCAGCGCCGGGGAAGGGAGGCGGAAAACGCCGGAAGCTGGATGGGAACACAGCAGCACGGTGGGGACGTTCTTTTCCTGCCCGCCGGAATCCAGCGCTGGTGACACCCACCACAGGGCACAGAGATAGCACAAAAGGAGCTGGGCGGGCAGGGGGCCAGCCAGGGCTTGATTCCCCGGCATCCAGTACGGCCCCAAGGAGGGAGCCCTGAGCACAGACCCGGGAGGAAGCCTTCACGTAAAACACGCAGGAGAAAATACCCGTGTCTTGCCAAGCTGAGCTGTAATCCCCGGCATCCCACAAGGTCCCCCGGGCACCGCCAGGAGTCAGGAATTCCTGAGTGCAGAGCCAGGAGGAAGCCCTGAGCATCGCCGGGTGGGACCCAAAAAGGACTGTCTGTTGGCACTGTCAGTCATCCGGTTGTGTGTTGATTTGCTCGAGCGGGCACCAGTCACGTGTCCCTTGTGAGACT
>NW_026570963.1:132110-139610 GCF_027595985.1 Sorex araneus
GAGAGGAGAGAGACATAGGGAAAGGGATCGGGAGAGAAAGAGAGAGGGATCGCGAGAGAGAGAAAGGGAGAGAGAGGAGGGAGAGAGAGAGAGGGAGAGAGAAAGAAAGACGGAGAGGGAGAGAGACGGAGAGAGAGAGGAGAGAGAAAGAGAAAGGGAGAGAGAAGGAGAGAGAAAGAGAGAGGAATCAAGAGAGAGGGATCGGGAGAGAGAGAGAAAGAGAAAGGGAGAGAGAGAGGAGGAGAGAGGGAGAGAGAAAGAGAGACAGGGAGAGAGATGGAGAGAGAAAGAGAGAGGGAGAGAGAGGAGAGAGAAATAAAGAGGAATCGGGAGAGAGAGAGGGAGAGAGAGAAAGAGGGAGAACACAGTGACTTTTTTTTTTGGCTTTTTTTGGGTCACACACACCCAGTGATGCTCAGGGCTGACTCCTGGCTCTGCACCCAGGAATTCCTCCTGGTGGTGCTTGAGGGACCCTATGGGATGCCGGGGATCGAACCAGGTCAGTTGTGTGCAACGCAAACGCCCTCCCTGCTGTGCTATCACTCTGGCCCCATAGAATTGTCTAGATACAGAGCACGCAGTCACACACACACACACACACACACACACACACACACACACACGGTACTGTCTACACAGCTCTCTACCCTCTTTGGAGAAATAGCAAAGAATGCAGACGGACGGTTCAACATCCGGCCAACGGACCAACCAGCAGGATAATCTGGGTCTCGGGTCAAGAACCGGGGGCTGAAGCCACAGCACAGCGTGACGGGCACTTGCCTTGCATGAGCTCCCCTGGGTTTAAGCTCAGCATCCCACAGGGTCCCCTGAGTCCTGCCAGGAGTCATTCCCGAGTGCAGAGCCAGGAGGAAGCCCTGGGCATCACTGTGGGTGGCCCAACCTGGGTTCCATCCCCGACATCCCATAGGGTCCCCCGAGCACCGCCAGGAGTCATTCCTGAGTGCAGAGCCAGGAGAAAGCTCTGAGCACCCCACGGTGTGACCCCAAATGCCAAATAATAATAATAATAATAATAATAATTAATAATGATTAATAAGAGTAATGATGGACTGGAGGAATAGCACAGCGGGTAGGGCGTTTGCCTTGCACATGGCCGACCCGGGTTCAATTCCTCCGTCCATCCGGGAGAGCCCGGCAAGCTCCCGAGAGTATCCCGCCCACACGGCAGAGCCTGGCAGGCTCTGGGTGGAGGAGACCCAGTCCCAATTCGAGCAGGCTTAGAGATCTCAGCCCCGGGTCCCGCACACCTGGGTTCCTCTGCCGGTTCCTTCATGCGTGAGGCTCGTCTGAACGTGTGGAGAGGGGCCTTGAGCATGGCTGTGGCTGAGTTCCGTAGGTTTTCAGCTGCCCGGGCACTGCTTGGGGCGGGGAGGGAAACTCAACCCACCCCCCTCCGAGGAGCCCCAGTGAAGACAGCCACGTGGGGGGGGGGGAACAGGAGAGTCCTCCTCCTTGTTCATGACAAGCAATACAAAATAAATGACTTCAGTTCTGTTTTGGAGCAGGGGTTGGGGGTTCAGGATGGAAACTTCCAAAATATGGTGGTGGGAACAATGTTCAAATATTAAATGTAGTCAAGTATTGGAGAAAAAAAAGAAAAATACTTGCTGTAGGGTTGTTATAAATAGCTTTACTATCTCGAGAAGCTTCCTTCTATTTCTATTTTCTTGAGCGTTCTTATAAAAAAATATATATATGTTGGATCTGGTCGAAAAAAGAAAAAGGAAGAAGAAATGTCTGATGAGCACCTCTCCATAAGGGAAAAAGAGAGATGCTAAAAATATATGTATAATATATAAAACTGTATCATTAAAAACAGATGCAAATATAGAAGTTATATCTAAATATCATATATTTACATGTGCAAATGCTATGTATTTATATATCTCCATATCACTGTATCACTGTCATCCCGTTGCTCATCGATTGGCTCGAGCGGGCACTAGTCACGTCTCCATGGTGAGACTTGTTGTGACTGTGTTTGGCATGTTGAATACGCCTTGGGGAGCTTGCCAGGCTCTGCCGTGCGGGCGGGAGACTCTCGGGAGCTTGCCAGGCTCTCTGAGAGGGACGGAAGAATCGAACCCAGGTCGGCCGCGTGCAAGGCAAACGCCCTACCTGCTGTGCTATCGTTCCAGCCCATATCTGCATATATGAATGTATAATTAAATGTATTATATATAATATAAATTATATGTTATCCTCTAAAGCTATTATCTATCAATAACATAATTTAATATATATACATGGAGTTTCTTATCTAGAGAGAGACACATGGAGACACGTATGTATAGGCAGAGGAACACGGAACCCAGCATCTCAAAGGTAAATTCGGAGCCCGGTTCTGCAGCCAGACAGAAGCAGGTCTGCCGTGCTGAGCAGAAGAAACCCTGGACGGTGTCAAATGCGTCGTGTTCCTTGGGAAGGCCTTTGGGTGCCGACACGTCCCTCCTTGAGAACCAGATTCCCTCTGCCCGATTTCTCTCTTGGAACGGCCGTGTTCAGTGGCTTATTCTCTTGCCCCTCATGGAGCCATGGGCCATGCAGGATTTCCCCTTCGCCACTCGGCAGGAAAGCTCCCGAAAGGGGACAAAACTTCCCGAGGGACTAGCACATTTCTTGTTGCAGTGACTCAAAAAATAAAAATAAGTAAAAGCACACCTAGAGCCAAGTGCGTGTGTTATCAATAGCTTTGCTATCTCGAGAAGCGTCCTTCCATTTCTACGTTCTCGAGGGTGCTTCTAAAAAATATACGTTGGATTTTGCCCAGAAAAATAAAAAAATACCTCGAGCCAATTCCTAACACCTCGAGCGAACAAGGCATTGGCCCTGAATCTTCAATGGCAGCACTGGCTTCTCTTTATAAGTGTGGGTGTGTAGGTGTGTGTCTGTATGTTTGTGTGTGTGTGTGTGTGTGTGTGTGTTGGGGGAACGCATGACCGTTCAGCCGTCGTCATCCGCACTCATCCTATTTCACGGGCTCGTCATAAATCACGGCGTGCCACCGGCCTGCCCTTCCTCTAAATCTGGCCACAAGGATGTTAATTGTGCATGAACAATATATTAAACCTGTAAATCATCTCTCTCTTTCCCAGCTGCGGATGAGAGAAACAAATTTAAAGTCACAAATCAAAGGCTGCTCTGGCCCGGGCGCCTTGGCTGCAGGACGCCAGATTAAAAGCATAAAATTGCAGCCCGTTTCTCACGGCATTAGGCCTTATTCTCCGGGCCCGGGCGCTCGTCGAGAACACATCGAATCAATCACAAATCCCCAGCTCATGGCCACTGATGAATTCCGCAGAGCGAGGTGGAAGTTTGCTCCTTTTTTGCGGACATTCATTTCAAAGACTCTTCTGTCTGGGCGGACGATTATGTGCCCGTTAGATTTTTTTTTTTTTTCAAAGGGGCCATGGATTTCTTTGGGATGTTTTCTTTGAGCAAGAATCACACGGAGGGTTGGAAACTGGCCTCCCATGCTGGGGGGAAAGGCAGCTGAGACAGAGAAGGGAGCACCAAGGAGAGGATGTCGGGAGGACCCACTCGGGTTGGAAGATGCGAACTGAAAGTAGACTAGAGACCGAACATGAAGGCCACTCAGTACCTCTATTGCAAACTACAACACCCAACAGGAGAGAGAACAAAAGGGAATGCCCTGCCGCAGAGGCAGGGTGGGGTGGTGGGGGATGGGGTGGGGTGGTGGGAGGGATGCTGGGGTCATTGGTGGAGGAGAATGGGCACTGGTGGAGGGATGGAAACCAAATACAAACACGAAAGTGTGTAAGTTTGTAACTGTACCTCACGGTGACTCACTAATAAAAATTTTTTAAAATGAATAAAAATAAATGACCTCAACAACAACAACAAAAAAAAAAAATCACGGAGGGGAGAAGGAGTGTTTTGGACGACGCTTTGTGTCTATTTCCAAGAGCCGCTGATAAATTCTGGCTTACATTCCCTGCCATAGTAGATAGATTTGTCCCTGTTATGTATATTTTTCCCTTTAGGGAACACAATCATTAGTGCTCGGAGCTCACCTTCAACAGTGCTCAGGAAAGAAAGACGTACAAGCCCGTGTCGGGCTCCAACACCAGGGTTCCCACATGCAAAGTCAGTCCTGAGGGTTTCAAGCCAGCTCCCAAGCGTCCAGGGTTCCAATCTTCTTCCCACAAACATTAAAAGGCCGCTCGCTTACTCTTAAATGCATCTAGGACTCACTGCCTTTAAGAGAATGCCGGCTGGAGGAAAAAAATAAAAAAGGTTCCCATTTAAAAAAAAAACAATTGGGGCTGGAGCGATAGCACAGCGGGGAGGGCGTTTGCCTTGCACGCAGCCGACCTGGGTTCGATTCCCAGCATCCCATAGGGTCCCCTGAGCACTGCTAAGGAGTCATTCCTGAGTGCAGAGCCAGGAGGAACCCCTGAGCATCGCCGGGTGGGACCCAAAAAGCAAATATATATATATATATATAGCACAAATGGTACGAGCTCCGTCCACGAGCCACGTTGCCGCCCCACTTCTGAAAATTAGGAACCGTCTGCTCGGCCCTACTTCCCAGCCTGTCTCTTCCTGCACGGCGAGCGCCCGGCTCCCGAAGCTAATCCACTACCCAGCGACTCTGATGGGCCCATCCATCCCCGCCGCCCCCCACCCCGCCACCCCCGAAAGCTCTTCGAAAGCAGACGCCCTAAGCTCAGCAAAGAAAGAGTCTAGGGCCGGGCAGGGCGGGCGGCGGGCCGAGATCACGGGAAGGGTAGCCCACCCCTCCGCAGGATAAATTGAATCACACCGGCGAGATGTCGGCGGGCGCGGGTGCTGGTACTTCCCCGGGAACGGGCAGCCTGGGTAATTAATCCGAACGTGCACATCGGAGCTGGTCAGCGGGGTTGACCGGAAGGTTGACCGACAGGTTCCAGCTGTCGATGAGATAATCCCCCCAAACAGGATTGCAGCGATAATGCATGCAGATTGCCCAGCTCCGGAGCAAGTGGGCAGGAGAGGCTGACCCGTGACCCCGGGCCCTGCGCAAGGCTGTTTCACACCAGGCAGCCCAGATGGGACAGCCTCCCCCGTGTCAAGGAACCCAGCCCCGGCAGATGATGACCTCCAGAACCCAGCTGCTGCTCACGGCTGTTTCACACACGCTCAGGGGAAGGCTCGTGCACGAATGAACGGATTCCTGGACCAGGTGGCCGCATTTGTGACCGAGACACATCGTAAGACACTCACTCCATACCCATTCTCCAGGAGTAGGCAACCAATCATACAGGGAAATATATATATATATATATATATATATATATATATATATATATATAGCGCACAGCGGGTAGGGTTTTGCATGCAGCCAACCCGGGTTCAATTCCTCCGTCCCTCTCGGAGAGCCCAGCAAGCTACCAAGAGTGTCCCGCCCACACGGTATATATATATATATATACATATATATATGTATATATATATATATATAACTGTCATCCCATTGCTCATCGGTTTGCTCGAGTGGGCACCAGTCACGTCTCCATGGTGAGACTTGTTGCGACTGTTTTTGGCATATCCAATACACCATGGGGAGCTTGCCAGGCTCTGCCGTGCGGGCGCGATACTCTCGGTAGCTTGCCGGGCTCTCCAAGAGGGGCGGAGGAATCGAACTCGGGTCGGCCGCGTGAAAGGTGAATGAATGCCCAACCACTGTGCTATATGCATATATACCAATTTTCAGATATATACACAAAAGTTGACATCCCTCAACCTTTAACGACATGTTAGTGATATCCTAAAGAAGGTCTCAATGAGCGCTACCAAAATAGAACAATCTTCACACTGTTTCCTCTAAAGATACCTTTCTGTACATTTTCAGCGTTTTTTTAATTTTATTTTTCATAACAAACAACACAAAATATATTATTTTGGTTGTCTTCCCAAGGAGCCCTGGGAGGGGATGGGCTCCAGCTTCCCTCCCCACCCAGAACAGAGCTCCCTGTGGCCAAAGACCACTGGAACCTAGCTACAGCCATGCTGGAGGCCCCTCTCCACACATTCGGACAGGCCTCACGCATGAAGGTACCGGCAGAGGAACCCAGGTGTGTGTAATCCCATCAACGGCCAACATCCAGAGAGACACTTAAAAGCAAGCTCCCAGAAGCGCGCGGCCACAAAGTGGCCACTTGATATCTTTAGCCTACTTCTCCCTCTGGGACAAACTGGCAGTCTTCTGAGAGTTTCCTGCCCTCATGGGACAGCCTTGCAAGCTTCCCATGGTGTATTCATATGATATATCCAGTAACAAGCTGGATCTCATTCCCCTGACCCTGAAGAGCCCCCAGTGCAACATCGTTAGGAGGGCCAAGTCGAGATAGACTTCTAAGATCTCAGGGAAAGGACGAAATGAGATGTTACTGAACCCGCCCGAGAAATCGGTGATTAACGGGATTTCATGATTTCGTGATTTTTCATAACAAACAATACAAAATATATTATTTCGGTTGTGCTTTGGGACAGGGCTTGGTGTTGGGATGGGAACATCCCAGAGACGGTGGTGGGAAAGTGTCCTGGTGGTGGGATTGCTGTTGGAATATTAACTGCAATCAAATATTGTGAATTGCCTTCTAAAATAAAAAAAATTGTTTTAAATAATGAAATAAAGAGATGCCGGCCTCTCCCCACCCACCCCGTGTCCAGCTCTGTGGCAAGCTACAGGCAGTGGACTTGCAGTGGGTTGTGCAGGAACAGAGGCCAGGCTGGGAGCAGGGAGGGTACCCAGGTCACGGCCGGGATCCCGACACTCACGAAGCCAACCACGAGGGTTCCTCGGCCCGGGGAGGCCAGAAGTGAACCCTGGAGTTCAATAATAAATATTCCACATGCTTTGAAATTTAAAAAGGGGGGTTGGCAGCAGCAACAGAACAGCGCGGGGAGGGCATTTGCCTTGCACGTGGCCAACCCAGGTTTGATCCCTGGCGTCCCCTGAGCACCACCAGGACTAATTCCTGACTGAGGAGCCAGGAGTCTCTCCAGAGCATCGTTGCTGGGTGTGACCCCCAAAGCACTGTCACTGTCACTGCCATCCCGTTGCTCACCGATTTGTTCGAGCGGGCACCAGTAACGTCTCACTGAGAGACTTATTGTGACTGTCTTTGGCATATCCAATACGCACGGGGAGCTTGCCAGGCTCTGCCGTGCGGGTGGGATACTCTCAGTAGCTTGCCAGGCTCTCCGAGAGGGGCGGAGGAATCGAACTCGGGTCGGCCGCCCCCAGACCCCCAAATAAAAAAATAAAAATAAAAATAAAGGGGCTGGAGTGGTAGTATAGCGGGTAGGGTGTTTGCCTTGCACACGGCCAACCCGGGTTCGAATCCCAGCATCCCATATGGTCCCCTGAGCACCGCCAGGAGTAATTCCTGAGTGCAAAGCCTGGAGTAACCCCTGAGCATCGCCGGGTGTGACCCAAAAAGCAAATAAATAAATAAATAAATAAAAATAAAA
>NW_026570963.1:144610-222769 GCF_027595985.1 Sorex araneus
AAAGTCATTTATTTTTATTTGATTTAAAAAAAAAATCCCGGCGCGATGGGACAGCGGTTGGGCATTCGCCTTTCACGAGGCCGACCCATGTTCAATTCCTCCGCCCCTCTCGGAGAGCCCGGCAAGCTACCGAGAGTATAGAGCCCACACGGCAGAGCCTGGCAAGCTACCCGTGGCGTATTCGATATGCCAAACACAGTCACAATAAGTCTCTCAATGAGAGACGTTACTGGTGCCCGCCCGAACAAATCGATGAGCAACGGGATGACGGTGACAGTGATTATTGTGAGGTACTTTTGTGACGATCATTCTTCCCATTTAGTCACTAGTAAAGTCGTCCATCTCAAGTCTTGTAATTAGGACTTCCGTATCAAGGCGTCTTGTCTAAGGTGATCACTTACGTACTAGGTCTTTGTAACACACACACAGACACACACACAGACACACATGCACACGCACACCTCGCTCATAAAGCTGCAAATTCATACTACCCATCGCCCCAGAAATGCTGAGTCGGGGGCGATCTGGGGCCCTCCCGAGATTCCGCATTGCTGGGAATGTGATGTGGCCGGCCGGCTTCGAGACCTCCACTCAGGGACGCGGAATTCTCCCGGAGCCCAGATGAGCTGCAAAATGCTCCGGGCTCCCCGCGGAGAATGCGGCCCCCTCGTGCGGGGCCTGAGTTGAGTTTTCTGTCAAACGGCAAGTGAATGAACCAGGTGGTCTCTGTGCTGGTCAGTCCCCGCCGCCTGAGGGCGGGTGAGGAAAAGGCACAAACCGGAAGGTGACATCCCAATCCAGGTGTTTGGGCAACAGCCTGAAGACGTTAGTCGCGAGGCGGAGAGCCCCAGCTGCGGCCCTTTCCGAGGGAAAGAGAAATCCCGCGGGAGCCACGAGCCCGAGTCCACAGCAGCGAGATTCCTGCCCACTCTTCCTGAGGGCACAGCTGTTCGCGTCCGAGCCAGCACAGCTGCTGACGGGAGGAGGCTGGCAGGAGGAGGCTGGCACCCAAGAACATTCGCTTCCGATTCCACAGGCTCCCCTGACAGAAATCAGCAACCCTGTCACACGCTTTTTTTTTTTTTAAGAAAAAATAAAAATACTGAGTCAAAGTTTATTTGGGTCCAGAGCGAACAGCACGGCAGGGGAGGCGCTGGCCTGGCAGGCGGCCGAGACGGAGGGATCCCCAGCTTTTGTTTCTTCTCTCTTTAGCTCTTTGGGTCCCACCCGGCGGTGCACAGGGGGTTCCTCCTGGCTCTGCACTCAGGAATCAGTCCTGGCGGTGCCCCGCTGTGCTCTCACTCCGGCCCCAATCCCGAGGTTCTCCTGGGCAGAGCCAGGAGGGATCCCTGAGCACAGAGCATGCGGGAGCAGGCCCTGAGCATGGACGGTGTGGTGAGAAAATGAAGATAAAACCAATTGGTCCCATGACAGGAGCAAAATTTTCATTCTGACTGAGAGCTGGGTTCTAGAAACGTCCATTCCGGGAACTGGAGCAATAGCACACCAGGAAGGGCGTTTGCCTTGCACGTGGTTGTCCGGGGTTCGATTCCCAGCATCCCATACGGTCGCCGAGCACTGCCAGGAGTAACTCCTGCAGGCAGAGCCAGGAGGAACCCCTGTGCATCGCCAGGCGTGAACCAAACAGCCAAAAAAAGAGTCTGTTCTGCAAGGTAGAGGCACAACCTCATGCATTGCAGTGCTGACCCAGGAGGTTAGACACGGAACCGACCAAACTGTCCGTGAGAGGTCAGCGGACTCTGAGAATGCGGTACAGATCCAGGACAGAATCGTACTCGGCCCTGAGCAATGAGGAGATCCTGCCATCAGCGGCAACCACCGGGTTGGCATTGGAGTAAACCGTGTTGGCAGAGGTAAGCCGGTATCAGAGAACAAGGACAAACACAGGATGGCCTCGCGGGTCAGAATAATTAGACAAGACTAATCATTCATTATTGGTAGTAATCATTAATTGTTAATTAATTAATAATCGAGTGTTAATTATTATTCTGGCTGCTGATTATTAGAATGATTAAACAAGACCCCAGGCTTTCTTGTGGAAATTGTCCCTTCTACCACCCTCACTCCAAGCCCAACCTCGTGACCCACGACAGCCCTTAGCACAAGCTGTTGTGCTCACAGGAGGAAGGAAGGATGGTAGGAAAAAAAGGAATCAAGGAAAGAAGGAATGGAGGAAGGAATGGAGGAAGGAAAGAAAGAAGGGAAGGATGGAGGAAGGTAGGAAGGAAGGAAGGAAGGAAGGAAGGAAGGAAGGAAGGAAGGAAGGAAGGAAGGAAGGAAGGAAGGAGGGAGGGAGGGAGAGAAGGAAGGTTGGAAGGAAGGAGGGAAGGAGGGGGAAGGAGGGAAGAAAGGAAGAAGGGAGGGAATGAAGGAAGGAGAGAGGGAGGGAGGGAGGAAGGAAGGAAGGAAGGGAGGGAGGGAGGGAGGGAGGGAGGGAGGGAGGGAGGGAGGAAGGAAAAGGAAGGAAGGAAGGAAGGAAGGAAGGAAGGAAGGAAGGAAGGAAGGAGGAAGGAAGGGAGAGAAGGAAGGTTGGAAGGAAGGAGGGAAGGAGGGGGAAGGAGGGAAGAAAGGAAGAAGGGAGGGAATGAAGGAAGGAGAGAGGGAGGGAGGGAGGAAGGA
This sequence comes from Sorex araneus, assembly GCF_027595985.1. Lineage (NCBI taxonomy): Eukaryota > Metazoa > Chordata > Mammalia > Eulipotyphla > Soricidae > Sorex > Sorex araneus. The sequence goes on from NW_026570963.1 coordinate 147,251, forward strand.
AGGAAGGGAGGGAGGGAGGGAGGGAGGGAGGGAGGGAGGAAGGAAGGAAGGAAGGAAGGAAGGAAGGAAGGAAGGAAGGAAGGAAGGAAGGAAGGAAGGAAGGAAGGAAGGAAGGGGGAAGGAGGGAGGGAGGGAGGGAGGGAGGGAGGAGGAAGGAAGGAAGGAAGGAAGGAAGAAGGAAGGAAGGAAGGAAGGAAGGAAGGGAGGGAGGGAGGGAGGGAGGGAGGAAGGAAAGAGGGAGGGAGGGAGGGAGGAAGGAAGGAAGGAACAAACGAAGGAAGGGAGGGAGGGAGGGAGGGAGGAAGGAAGGAGGGAGGAGGAAGGAAGGAAGAAACAAACGAAGGGAGGGAGGGAGGGAGGGAGGGAGGGAGGGAGGGAGGGAGGGAGGGAGGAACAAACGAAGGGAGGGAGGGAGGGAAGGAGGGAGGGAGGGAGGAGAGAAAGAAAAGGAAGGAAGGTAGGAAGGAAGGAAGGAAGGAAGGAAGCAGCGGGCAGAGATGGCCACGTAGACTAGAGTAGCTCAACTTCTTCACATCTCGGAAGCGATGCTCGTATCCTGTGCCCAAGCTACAGTGCTCTAGGCTGGCCCGTCTCAACAGGACCTAGAGGTAGGGGTGCCACGCCCCAGGCTCTTGCTCCGGCTTTCCAAGAGAGAATGGGCTCACTCGTCGGCCCGTGGCTCCATCCGTGGCAGGCTCCCGGTCTGGTCAAGGAGTCTACGGGGTCTCCAGGGAAGAACCCCTTCCCTCCCCTGGCCCCAGCGGGTGGGAGACGTGCCCGGGGGGAGGGCTGGGTGATCGACCATTGTGTGACTGAAACTCCAAACGTGGAAAGCTTCGTAACTGCATCTCACAGGGGTCAGACGAGTAATCAGAATAATCAGTCACAGGAACAGTCATCCCGTTGCTCATCAATCTGTTCGAGCGGGCACCAGTCACGTCTCTCACTGTGAGACTTGTTGTGACTGTTTTTGGCATATCCAATACGCCACGGGGAGCTTGCCCGGCTCTGCCGTGAGGGATGATAATAATAATAATACTAAGATTTTGAAATTAACATTCTGAATAAAAGAGAAGGAATGTGGAGTTTATGCCCAATGTAATCAGCTTAATCAAAGACTGAATAAATAGCAGTACTCCTATATTATTAGAATTTTTTTTAAAATTTTTTTTAAGAAGGAGTCTAGACTACTTCTCCCTCTGGGAGAACCTGGCAAGCTACCGAGAGTTTCCTGCCCACACGAGGGAGAGCCTGGCAAGCTCACCGTGGCATAGTCATATGCCAAAACCAGTAACAATGATGGGTCTCATTCCCCTGACCCCGAAGACCCTCTAATGGGGCACCATTGGGAAGGACGAGTAAAGAGAGGCTGCTAAAATCTCGGGGCTAGGACGAATGGAGACGTTACTGGACCCATTCGAGCAAATCGATGATGAACGGAAAGACAGCGATACAGTGACACAGACTACTCATTGTAATGGGACCGTAATGAAGGCATTCGAGCACCGGGGACATGATGTTGAATGCCTTTCGGGGACTCAGCCACAGAGGATTAGTGCCCGGGCAGGGGATGAGAGGGACGCCGAGAGATGTGACAATTCTCTGAGCCAAGCTCACGTTTTATTTATTTATTTATTTATTGCATTTTGGGTCCCACCCGGTGATGCTCAGCGGTTCCTCCTGGCTCTGCACTCAGGAATGACTCCTGGCGGTGCTCAGGAGACCCTATGGGATGCTGGGAATCGAACCCGGGTCAGCCGCACGCAAGGCAAACACCCTCCCCGCTGTGCTATCACTGCAGCCCCCCAAGCTCATGTTTCTTCTCTTGTTCCCTGCAGAGCCCTGGGTCTAATGTTCAATACCCCGGAATCCCCGTCTTTGAAAGTCCCAAATGCAGGACGCTGGTGGTGGGACATGCAGAATGGTGAAGGAACGGGTGTTGGAGCACTGCACGACTGAGACCCAGCCGTGAGCAACCTTGGCACTGTGCCTCTCGTGGGGATTCGATGAAAAAAAAATAACTTCTGATGTTTGGGCGTTATTTTTGTTGTTGTTGTTCTCGTGATTTTCATAGCTTTTGAGATCACCGTCCCCCTCCCCCGACAAAGCTCCTTGGTGACCAAGGAAAACCCCACGTCCTCTCCTTTCGGATAGACACTGCCTCCTCCAAGGTTCCAAGCACAGTCCTGGCTGTCCACAGGAGACCCAAGTCGAGGGGAGTATTATGGTCCCCAGAAGATGATACCGACAGTCTGTACTTTTCTAGGACTTTGTCACTGAACCGAAGGGACTTCTCTCTTTCTGCTTTTCTCCAAATGCCCTGGCACCCAAGTTTATACTCAATACAGAGGTGCACGCACACACACACACACTCACACAAACACACAGACAAACACCCCCCCCCAAAGAGCAATGCCCACCTTCCCCGCCCCAGGTACACATGCAGGGAATTGTTTTCATGCCCATTGGCCTCTGGCTACTGGATACGGACAGGCAAGTCTGTCTCTGGAGCTACATGGCAAGCATTGGGTGTCAGAAAGCGAGGCTGTGTTAGATGGACGGCTCTCTCCCCCAAAGTCCCCCTGGATGGATGGATGGTTCTTCCCCAAACTCCTATGGATGGATGGATGGATGGATGGATGGATGGATGGATGGATGGATGGATGGATGGATGGATGGATGGATGAATGAATGGATGGATGGTTCTTCCCCGAAATTGCCCTGGATGGATGAATGGCTCTTCTCCCAAATTCTCCCTGGATGGATGGATGGATGGATGGATGGATGGATGGATGGAAGGATGGATAGATGGATGGATGGCTCTTCCCCCAAATTCCCCTAGATGGATGAATGGCTCTTCCCCCAAACTCCCCTGGACGGATGGGTGGATGAATGGATGGATGGAGGGATGGATGGGTGGATGGGTGGGTGGATGGATGGGTGGGTGGATGGATGGATGGGTGGATGGATGGGTGGATGGAGGGATGGATGGGTGGGTGGATGGATGGATGGATGGATGGATGGATGGATGGATGGATGGATGGATGGATGGATGGATGGACGGATGGGTGGATGGATGGGTGGGTGGATGGATGGATGGGTGGATGGATGGGTGGATGGAGGGGTGGATGGGTGGATGGGTGGATGGATGGATGGATGGATGGATGGATGGATGGATGGATGGATGGATGGATGGATGGATGGATGGATGGATGGACGGATGGGTGGATGGATGGGTGGGTGGATGGATGGATGGGTGGATAGATGGATAGATGGGTGGATGGGTGGATGGGTGGATGGGTGGATGGGTGGATGGGTGGATGGATGGATGGACGGATGGGTGGATGGATGGGTGGGTGGATGGGTGGGTGGATGGATGGATGGATGGATGGATGGATGGATGGATGGATGGATGGATGGGTGGATGGCTGGATCTTCCCCCAGATTCCCCCAGATGGATGAATGGCTCTTCCTCCAAACTCCCCTTGGATGGATGGATGGATGGATGGATGGATGGATGGATGGATGGATGGATGGATGGATGGATGGATGGGTGGGTGGACGGATGGCTGGCTGGCTGGCTGGCTGGCTGGATGGATGGATGGATGGATGGATGGATGGATGGATCTTCCCCCAGATTCCCCCAGATGGATGGATGGCTCTTCCTCCAAACTCCCCTTGGATGGATGGATGGATGGATGGATGGATGGATGGATCTTGGCTCTTCCCCCAAATTCCCCCTGGATGGATGGATTGCTCTTCCCCCAACCCCACCCCCAAAAAGCATAAGTCGGGGGGGCTGTGATCTCCTGGTGCCTATTCTGTCTCTCATTTGTGCCCCACTGTCTGCTTCTGAGGAGCCCACACCTGCTTCTGAGCCTTCATGCAAATGCAGTTGCAGGATCCAGGATCTTTCTCTCCCTCTCTTGGATGTCACTGCACGGGGAAGCTCTGAACACCAGAGCATCTGAAACTCACTCATGATGGAGAATGCTCAAATCAGAAGGAAAAAAAAATCCCTCAAAAAAATAAATAAATAAAAGCAACAGGGCCAGAAATTATGAACCTTCCCTATAATCATCTGAATTGCAAGACAGGTGCAGGATCCACTCACAAAGAGGCAGAAAGACGGCAAGTATTCTTGTTTCTTGTAATAATGATACAATCTCTGCACACAAAAAAAAATCAATAGAAGTCTACTCTTGAAATGACTATTATCGTATAGAGCCACCGTGGTCTCCAAATTTTAGCGACATTCAATAGTCCGCCCAGGAGAATGTGGATAATGAACGGCAGTACCCAGCAAGCAGCTTCTAAGAATCAACAAATGAAGCGATTATAGGTCCAGCAGGCGTAAATGTAAGAGCCAATTGTAGGGAGTGGACAAATGTGCTAAGACACTCCCAACTTCACCCCCCGCCATCCCCCTATGAGAGGGCCAAGGCGGCCTCGGAGTGTGTGGACTGGGAGAAAAGAATCCTAGTAGATGGGAAATCGGGATGGAATTAAAATGCGCAGGGAGGCCACGAGCAAGGCGGGGAGAATTCTCTCCTTCAGAGCACCGTTTTCCTAAATGAATCGAACAGGGAATGATTCATACTCGCCGTGGAGCAGTATTATTCTCAACCCTTAATGAGATTATTGTTCTGTTGGTAAAGATCTTTTCAGCGGCGGAGAGACACATCTTATCCCAAACCCAATTCCATTTCCACCGTGCTCAGAACTGAATGCGTGCTGATTGAATTTGGTCCACTACTAAATTCTTTTCAATTACGCCGTGTCAGGGAGATGTCTGTTTGGTAATCTCGCAGCCCTGCATTGACTTAGCGGCTATGTCTATATAACACGGCACACTCAAGTGACAGGGAAAAATGGCAACGCTTCTTTATTCTCTGAGCCTGGCCTGAGAACGCCTTCAAACTTTTCCACTCCGCACTTGGCTAGATTTTTTTTTTTTTTTTTTTTGCTTTTTGGGTCACACCTGGCGATGCACAGGGGGTTACTCCTGGCTCTGCACTCAGGAATTACTCCTGGCGGTGCTCAGGGGACCCTATGGGATGCTGGGATTCGAACCTGAGTCGGCCACGTGCAAGGCAAATGCCCTACCCGCTGTGCTATTCCTCCAGCCCCTTGGCTAGATTTTTTTTTATGGCTTTTCCAAGGTGTTGCAACTGCTGGTATAGAACTGGGCTGCTGGTGATGTGACGAGAAAAAGGAAACCTCTCTCACCACACACACACACACACACACACACACACACACGCACACACACATACACACACACACAATCTTGTCTTTGGAGATGCTAAGCTCTATGCCAATGAATTTCAATGCTGCCTCGAGGAATAATTTTTACAAATCTCACAAGATGTTAAAAATCCACCTGAGAACTCGGAATGCAAACGAGAAAAAGCAGAGGGCAGAGATGGCCCAACTGCAAGAATGGCCTGCACAAACAAGGCACGATCTTCCGTGGACCGACTCTGGGGCGGAGGGCGCACAGTCAGACTCTGAGGAATGAGGATGCGTCACTCCCATTTCTTACCTGGGCCCCAGCAAGACCCCACACACCAGGCCCTCGCCACCCGCAAGCACAGGATTCACCTCTGGTACCGTGAAACATCCTGGCTCCATTTTTGAGCGTGATCTGACAGTGGGGTTACAAGGCAGGGCACGGAATCTTCCAGAAGTGGTACCCAAGCCTCTGTACATCCTATGAATCCATGCCCTAATGCGGCCAGCGTGTGCCCATTTCTCACATGACGACAGAGATGGGATGAGCCTTCCCCTTCCTCCCCTGCACTCATCGGGGGACCCCGGGGTCAATCTCAATCCCAGTGAAGCAGAGCGAGGGCACCGAAGCCTTGCACGGAGACGGCCGAGCTGGAGTCGATTTCCTGGCACCCCGTGGGGTCCTCCAAGGACCCCCACTAAGAGGGACCCCCCCAGCTCAGAGTCAGGAGTCAGCCCTGAGCACCCAGATATGGCTCCAAAATAAACAAACAAACAGCAAAAGAAAAAAAAACAAGAAGCAGAGAGTGTGGCAGACGGATGTGAAGGAGGCGGGGGGGGGGGGGTACCCAAAGAGAGGAGACGGTGAGTCGGACAGGGATGAAGATGACTGAGACACAACAGGCCCGTTTGGGTGCTTGGCTGGGCAGCAGAGGTAGGCTAGAGCGGTGGCAGGGTTCTGCTAGAGGTCACTCAAGGACACGGCCTCTTCTGGGGCTGGTCCTGGCCCCCTGCCCGCAGGGAACATGGGACGTGGTCTCTGGAAACATTGCCCGATTACCTGAGGAGGCCCTTCAGGAGGACTAGCCCTCGGGAAAGAGAGACACACGGAGAGATTGAGGATTCTCGCCCTCTGCAACGTGTCAACGGTCAACGGCCACTGCAGGATGTCAGCTAATGAGAGAGAGAGGGAAGGAGGGAGGAAGGGAGGGAGGGAGGGAGGGAGGGGGAGGGAGGGGGGAGGGAGGGAGGGAGGGAGAGAGAGAGGGAAGGAGGGAGGGAGAAAGGGAGGGAAGGAGGGAGGGAGAGAGGGAGGGAGGAGAAGGAGGGAGGGAGGAGAAGGAGGGAGGGAGAGAGGGAGAGGAGAGAGGGAGGGAGAGAGAAAGAGGGAGGGATGGAGAAAGGGATGAAGGGAGAAAGTGAGATGTAGGGAGAGAGGGAGGGAGAGAGGGAGGGAAGGAGAGGCAGAGAGAGAAAGAGGGACGGAAGGAAGAAGGGAGGGAGAGGAAAGAGGGAGGGAGGGAGAGGAGAGAGGAAGGGAGGGAGAAAGAAAGATGAAGGGAGAGAGAGAGAAAGAGGGAGGGAGGGAGAGGGTGAGAGAGGGAGGGAGAAGGAGTAGGAGGCAAAGAGGGATGGAGGGAGAGAGGGAGAGGGAGAGAGAGAAAGAGGGACGGAGGGAGGAAGGAAGAGACAAAGGGAGAAAGTGAGATGTAGAGAGAGAGGGAGAGAGAGAGAGGGAGGGAAGGAGAGAGGGAGGAAGAGACGAAGGGAGAAAGTGAGATGTAGAAAGAGAGGGAGAGAGAGAGGGAGGGAAGGAGAGGCAGAGAGAGAAAGAGGGATGGAGGGAAGAAGGGAGGGAGAGGAGAGCGGGAGGGAGAGGAGAGAGGGAGGAAGGGAGAGAGAAAGAAAGATGGAGGGAGAGGGAGAGACAGAAAGAGGGAGGGAGGGAGAGGGTGAGAGAGGGAGGGCAGGAGGGAGGGAGGGAGGGAAAGAGCAGCAGCACCCCAGAATGACCCTGAGGATGAGCCTCCTCGGCCCTCAGGCCCCTGAGGCAGGGAAGTCCCAGAGTGAGTGTCGGAGCCCCGTGGGGGCGGGTGGGGGTTTCCCGCAGGCTCTCAGTAACTGCTTTGTTTCGGGCTGGGCTCTGAGTGGCCAGTGCCAGGACAGGGCGGCCACCCCGTCACATGCCCCGGATTCCAGCGGGGAGGACATTCCCTAAGCACAGGCTGGGGAAAGGTCAGCGCGAAGGTCAGCCCTGAAGGTCAGCCTGTTTCAGGCTGGGCTGCTCGGAGGAGGGGTGGGAGGGGCGGTGCCTCACCCCTCCTCCACCTTCCCAGCCCCTCTTCCTTGCTTCCCTTCCTTCCGCCTTTCCCAATCTTTTCCCTCCCTCCCCGGAGGACGCACTGCACTGATTCACCGCCCCCTGCCCACTCCGTGAACATCCAGATGGAACTGCCCCCACCCCCGTCGGCAGCCCAAAGTCCCAGGGTGGACATCGCAAAGTCCCTGCAAGGGCTCTCGGCTGCTCAGAACAAGGAACTCTGGTTTCTGCAGCCGTCCCAGTCTCCGCAGTACACCTGCTCTCTCGTAAGTGCTCAGAAGGGTTCTGGGAAGGGGGAGGGTGGGGGGGTCATGCGTTGGTCACCATTCGCCTTGCGTTTGTCTTGCAGGCGGCCAACCCGGGTTCGATTCCCAGCATCCCATAGGATTCCCCAAGCACCGCCAGGAGTCATTCCTGAGTGCAGAGCCAGGAGGACCCCTGAGCATCGCCAGGTGGGACCCAAAGTGGGGGAAAAAAAAAGAACTCTTGTGTAGAATTTTCAGCAAGGAATAAATGATATTGGACCCAGAACCGAGACTGTTGAGAATGAGTGCATGGGGCTATGAGCAACGGAAGGGAACCCTTTGGTACCACCAAAAAAATATCCATTTCCAGGAACGAGCCAGGAGCCAGGCAAGAAAAACTTAGTTGCCAATTAATCAGATGCCCCTTGCGTTAAACACAGCATCCCAGCGGCTGTCCGAACAATGGTGTACGCTGGAGCCGTCTAGTATTACCTATAATTGATCTACCGTAGGGCTGGAGCGATAGCACGGTGGGTAGGGCGTTTCCCTCGCATGCGGCCGACCCGGGTTCAATTCATTCCTCCGTCCCTCTGGGAGAGCCCAGCAAGCTCCCGAGAGTCTCCCGCCCGCACGGCGGAGCCTGGCATATCCGAGATGCCAAAACTAGTAACAAGGAGTCTCACCATGGAGACGTGACTGGTGCCCGCTCGAGCAAATCGAGGAACAACTAGGACGACAGTGATACAGTGACATCTGCCGTGGTCTCTCCCGCTGGGAGCTGCACGGGAGCAATCTGGAAGAGACGCAACATCGTGTAGCGGAGATCGAGGATGACCGGTCCTCCAGAGCCATCGTGTTCCTCTACGTGCTCTGCGAGACAGCGGGGATATCTAGTCTGTCAGCCGGGTTTGTGCAAGTGGGACCCAGTCAGCCTTCCCAGATCTATTCCGCAGTCCCCCTCAAAAGCGATTTATTTCTTTTTCTCTTTCTCCCTCTCTCCTCTAGACGCCAAGTGTACTTGATCTCTCTCCCTTCCCTCCTCTTTTTTTCTCTCTCTTCCCGCCTGTCCCTGAGGAGTATGGATACTCCTCTTCCTGCTTCTCTATCAAGGCACATCTACACGGAGAATATTCGTCGTGTCCAGTTTTTGCCTTGAGTGGACGGTGGGTGGGCTCTCTCCCCAGGCTCTGTGCGAGTCCGTCTCGTCTTGAACAGATTTGAGGGACCATCAAAAGACCAGCCCAGAAGCCCAGGTCCTCACTGAGTCAGCCTCCCACACAGCCTAGAGGGGACCGAGTCTACAGCGAAATAGGAATCCGTCGGGTCAAAGTTTGTGGTGGAAAAACACGGTCAAGTGCGTCACTTGGATCCTCGTGTCCACTTCAATGAGCAAAATCAACTCGGGCGAGAGCTCCCTGGTGCCTTGCAGTTACAAACGCTGACCGTCATTTCGATAGAAACGGCCACAGAGAAGGCTCGTGCTCCAAGAATTGGCAAATAAATCTCTCATCCTTTCCTTCCTGCGAGGTTGCTTCTCAATTCAAAAATCTGTCCCTGGGGGCTGGAGCGATAGCACAGCGGGGAGGGCGTTTGCCTTGCACGCGGCCGACCCCCCGGGTTCGATTCCCAGCATCCTATAGGGTCCCCCGAGCACTGCCAGGAGTAATTCCTGAGTGCAGAGCCAGGAGGAACCCCTGAGCATCACCTGGTGTGACCCAAAAAGCAAAAAAAAAAAAAAATCTGTCCCTAGGAGATTTGCATAGATATCAAGTATTTCCTCACACAGAATTAGAGAATGGAAATGTGCACCAATCTGATCAAGATAGATAAAATTTGGGGGTATCAAAGTAGAATTCTAGGGGCTGGAGTGATAGCACAGCGGGTAGGGCATTTGCCTTGCACGCGGTCGACCCGGGTTCAATGCCCAGCATCCCATAATGTCCCCTGAGCACTGCCAGGAGTGATTCCTGAGTGCATGAGCCAGGAGGAACCCCTGAGCATCGCCTGGTGTGACCCAAAAAGGAAAAAATAAATAAAAAAAACAAATTTTAAAAATAAAAAATAAAAAAATCAAGGTAGAATTCTAAATTCCAATTATCCCATACTATTGTCCCACGCCATCAAAGCAAAGCACTGATAGGATTGAACATGACTTCCTGGAGACATGTCACAAACGGAATCTTCTGGAAACCCTCCTTTCCAATGTGCCGTGGTGGAAGAGAAGTTATTCCGTGTCATGAAGAACCAAGAATTAAATTAACTGCACCTTTGCATCGATTCTTAAATCTGTGTCAATATTTTCTTTTTAAAAAAAATAATAATAAAAGAAAAGGAGCTGGAGCGATAGCACAGCGGGGAGGGCATTTGTCTTGCACACGGCCGACCCGGGTTCGATTCCCAGCATCCCATAGGGCCCCCTGAGCACTGCCAGGAGTCATTCCTGAGTGCATGAGCCAGGAGGAAACCTTGTGCAATGCCGGGTGTGACCCAAAAAAGCAAAATAAATTAATTAATTAATTAAAAAAATAATAATAAAATAAAAAAGCACCATATCCCTGACAGGATGGGTGGTGAGGCATTGCTCACAGGGACATGCCAACAAACGGCTCCCAAGAGCCACTGAGTCAACTCCAGCACCCGCAGGATATTGAGGATGGATTCTACTTCATCACCCCTGGCGGGGCAGTGATACCAAAAAACGTGCCCTGAAGCACTAAAACGGGCTTGCCCGTCTTCCTTCTCCCAAGGAGTCGCGTCTTTCGAAAGTTTTACATCCCAGATTTCCTGCTCCCTACCGGACCCCTGAACACTCCAGTTTCCGTGTCTGGTGTCTTGGGGGAAAAAAAAAAAAGGCATCGATGGTTCTGTCCTCGGAGCCATTTTAAGGGCGTCACTTGCGGGTCCGACCTCTCACCTGTGCAAGACTTTGCTCAGATGTGACTCCACCGGCCCGCGGCAGAGAGACGTGGGTCCCTAGCCTCCTTCCCCGGCTGTGTCCCCCGCCCACCCACCTTTCTGTCTCTGCTCTGAGTTAGGATTTGCGGAGTTCACCGTGACCCAGTGCGTTGGGGTCTGAAGTACAGACCCTGCCTGGTTCTGCCTTCTTCCTTCTGCAAGGCAAGTCCCAATTACAGTCAGAGCCCGACTCCAGAGACTCTGTGTGTGTGTGTGTGTGTGTGTGTGTGTGTATACGGGATTTGCCTCTGACAGCAAGAACGATACAGCCAGTTGGGTGGGGGAGCCCTGGAGCTCAGCCTGGCAGGGAACTGCACATCTGAAGCCGGTGTAGGTATTTAACTGCAGGGGGGAGAATCTTTCTGCACGCTGTTTTGCGTCCAAAGTTACCCCAAGAACTGGAGTGATAGCACAGTGGGGAGGGCGTCTGCCTTGTACGCAGTTGACCCAGATTCGATCCCCGGCATCCCATAGGGTTCCCCCACCCCCAGCACTGCCCGGAGTCATTCCTGAGTGCAGAGTCAGGAGTGACCCCTGAGCATCACTGGGGGTGACCCAAAAAGCAAAAAAATAATAATGATAATGTTACCCAAAAAATTAGAGCTACAGACAGTGGTCATGTGACCAAGCCAGATTCCATCCCTGGCTACACTATGGGTAGGACGGGGCCCGCCGGAAGGATCCCTGAGCACAGAGCCAGGAGTCAGCAAGCCCTGAGCACCACTGGGTGTGGCCCCAAGAGAAACCAAGAACCGTGACCCCCCCCTCCCCGCCCACCAAGGACACGTCTGTTTTTTTCTGCCTGGAGATCTGGGAAAGGCGTATCAGCACAGTTTCCCTGGAGGGGAAATTTGCTCCTAGATTGCAGTGACATTGGAGGTTCTCACGGTGGCTTCACAAAAAAGAAAAAGAGTGAGACCCTCGGTGGCTTTGTGACGGACTCGTGACAGCATTGGCCCTTGACCCCCCTTCCAGCCAGGTCACGAGTGTTCGGCATCGCAACAAAAGCAGGTGATGTGTCACCTGCGCCGCATGGGCTGCTAAAGACGGGACACTGTCACTGTGTCAGGAAGGAAGTCTCACTCGTCCCTGCAGAAACCACCAGCCCGGCGACGCTCAAGGCTCCAACGGGAAAAGAACACGCTAAAACCCGAAAGCACAACAAGACAGTGCAAGAGCGCTGCCTTCGAACGTTTGGTCAGACTGGTGGACACGCACACAGCTGTGCGTCCACCCGACCAGCACCTGAGAAACAGTCATGCTGAGGATTCACTGCTGGACTAACGCTTTCCAAGCGGCAACGCTGCCGAATAACACAGTTACTCTGCAAGTCCCTCGGAGAGAGAACAACCAAATCAATCTGCAACTGCCTATTTTTGTTGTCCCCAAGTACCCAGGGACGTGAGGAAGACCCTGCACCACAAAGGCAGACTCGCCAGGAAGTGGATACTGCGCGGTGTCGGGGCCGCGTCCGCCCTGGGGCACTCACCGTCCTCCGTGGGCACGTAGATGTTGAGATAGAGGCAGTCCTCATTCTGGTCCTGGACGTACGTCATCAAGGTGTCCAGGTTGGCCGTGAACCACACGGGCAGCATGTCGTGCAGCAGCGAGCGCTCGTCCAGGTGCTGCGGGCACACGGAGGGGAACTGCGTGGCGTTCCGGACACCGGTCCACGAGGACGGGGGCTCGGGGGGCTGGAAGCGCCGTTCCCCCGTGGGTGGCGAGGCGTAGGGCACGCCCAGGTACTGCTCCACGGGGCCCAGGATTTCGTTGGGCAGTGGCGTGCGGAGCCCGCGGATCTTGCCGTAGTTGGTGTTGACCACGGGGTACTGCGCCTGGCCGTCAAGCAGCGTGAACTTGATGGCCAGCGCCGTGAGCCACAGCAGCACGTTGCAGTTCAGCATGACGCAGAGCGGGGTGAACACCAGCGGCACCCATAACAAGCCCTTGGGCGTCGACATGGTTCAGGGCCACATCTGCGGGGCCGCGGGCAGGCGGCGGCGGCGGCGCATAGACAGAGCCCGAGGTCAGAGCCGGGCCCCCGCGGGAAACTCGTGGGGGCCCATCGTGCGCGGGGGTTACCGCACCAACAACTCCAGCTGGGACGCGTGTCCAGGGAAGGGGGATCTGCCCAGACCACGGCTTCACTGCAGTGCCACGACCCGGAGTTCGTCCTGCGGGAGAGAGAACAGAGGCTGAAGGAGGCCGACGAGGCACCGCGCGGGGTGGGGGGGCACACGGGGAGGACACGGCCGCCCCGCCCTGGGGACCCCGGTGTGCAGAGGGGAGAAGGACAGAGAGGGGAGAGGAGGACGGGGAGGTAGGGGGTGAGCCGTGGGCATCATCATTGGGACGTCCATCTTCCTGGGGACAGTGGGGAGGGGGAGAGCCACCAACCCGAAGAGATGCAGTGACGCCGAAAACTCGATGGTGAAGCGGTGACAGTGGGGACTCGGGGATGGGTGTGGCAAGGAAAGGGCAGGCAGGCACGCGAGGGGGTGCGGGCAGGAGACAGGAACAATGCAGGGGGAGGGACGTGGATAGTTGTGGTGGGGAGTGGACACTGGTGGACAGAAGTGGACACTGGTGGACAGAAGTGGACAGTGGTGGTAGGAAGTGGACACTGGTAGTGAGAAGTGGACAGGAGTGAAAGGAAGTGGACACTGGTGGACAAAAGTGGACAGTGGTGGTAGGAAGTGGACAGTGGTGGACGAAAGTGGACACTGGTGGTGGGAAGTGGACACTCACTGGTGGACGGAACTGGACAGCAGTGAAAGGAACTGGACACCAGTGGAAGGAACTGGACACTGGTGGTAGGAAGTGGACACTGGTGGTAGGAAGTGGACACTAGCAGTGGGAAGTGGACACTGGTAATGGGAAGTGGACAGTGGTGGAGGGAAGTGGACAGTGGTGGAGGGAAGTGGACGGTAGTGGAGGGAAGTGGACAGTAGTGAAAGGAAGTGGACACTGGAGGACGAAAGTGGACACTGGTGGTGGGAAGTGGACACTAGTGGAGGAAAGTGGACACTGGTGGTGGGAAGTGGACAGTGGTGGTGGGAAGTGGACACTGGTGGTGGGAAGTGGACACTATGGAGGAAAATGGACACTGGTGGAAGAAAGTGGACACCGGTGGAGGGAAGTGGACACTATGGAGGAAAATGGACACTGGTGGAAGAAAGTGGACACCGGTGGAGGGAAGTGGACACTGGTGGTGGGAAGTGAACAGTGTTGGGGGAAGTGGTTATGGTAGATGGAAGTGGACACTAACTGAGGGAAGTGAACACTAGTGGAAGGAAGTGCACAGGGACAATGGGGAGTGGACAGTGGTGAAAGGAAGTGGACACTATGGAGGGAAGTGGACACTGGTGGATGGAAGTGGACAGTGGTGGAGTGAAGTGGACACTGGTGAAAGGAAGTGGACAGTGGTGATAGGAAGTGGACACTGGTAGTGAGAAGTGGAGAGTAGTGAAAGGAAGTGGACACTGATGGAGGGAGGTGGACACTGGCAAAAGGAAGTAGACAGTGCTGAAAGGAAGTGGACAGTGGTGAAGGGACATGCACAGTGGTGATGGGGAGTGGACAGTGGTGGCAGAAAGTGGACACTGGTGGTGGGATTGGTGTTCAAACATTACATCTCAACAACTTTATAAATCACAGTTAAAAAAAAAACACAACTCCAGGCAATTCTGTGGGACAGCACATCTGACCTGGAGGACAGCGCGGGCCCAGGACTGCCCGCTGTCCTGCTAGACAGTGACCGGGAAGGCCAGGCCTCGGGGGTAAGAGCGAGGATGGGGAGGACAGAGACATGGTGTCTCCCCAGGGTCTACACGCAGTGTCCAGCGGAGCCACGCCACGGCCATGGTGAGGGAGAGGAGGAAAACCCCCCAGTGTCCACACCACAAAGCGTGCCCTGGTCCCAGCAGGAGGGGGTCAGCGGCATCAGTCACGAGTGGCCCCCGAGCAAATCCTCGCTCACTGCCGGCATCCCATAGGGTGCCCCGAGCACTGCCAGGAGTCACTCCTGAGTGCAGAGCCAGGAGTCAGCCCTGAGGGAAAGGGTATGTGTGGTAACCTTTCAGTAACAGCATTGCAAACCATGATGCACAAAAGGTAAATTGAGGTAAGAGAGAGACAGAGGCAGAGATGGAGAGACAGAGAGAGAGGAAGAAGAGGAAGGAGGAGGAGGGGAGGAGGAGGGGAGAAGAGGAGGAGAAGGAGGAGAGGAGGAGAAAGAAACCAAATCATGCACAACTTTGTAACTGCATACCTCACATCTTTGTAACTACATATCTCACAACTTTGTAACTGCATACCTCACATCTTTGTAACTACATATCTCACAACTTTGTAACTGCATACCTCACATCTTTGTAACTGTGTATCTCACATCTCTGTAACTGCATATCTCACATCTCTGTAACTGCATCTCACATTCACATCTCTGTAACTGCATACCTCACAACCACATCTTTGTAACTGCATACCTCACAACTTTGTAACTGCATATCTCACATCTTTGTAACTGCATACCTCACAACTTTGTAGCTGCGTATCTCACAACTTTGTAGCTGCATACCTCACAACTTTGTAACTGCATATATGACATCTTTGTAACTGCATCTCACATCTTTGTAACTGCATACCTGACAAATTTGTAGTTGCTTATCTCACATCTTTGTAACTGCATCTCACATCTTTGTAACTGCATATCTCACAACTTTGTACTGCATATCTCACAACTTTGTACTGCATATCTCACAACTTTGTAGCTGCATATCTCACATCTTTGTAACTGCATGCCTCACAACTTTGTAACTGCATGCCTCACAACTTTGTAACTGCATACCTCACAACTTTGTAACTGCATATCTCACATCTTTGTAACTGCATGCCTCACAACTTTGTAACTGCATATCTCACAACTTTGTACTGCATATCTCACATCTTTGTAACTGCATATCTCACAATTTTGTAAATGCACATTTTACATCTTTGTAACTGCATATCTCACATCTTTGTAACTGCACACCTCACAACTTTGTAACTGCACATCTCATATCTTTGTAACTGCACATCTCACAACTTTGTAACTGCATACCTCAGAAAGTTGTAGCTGCATATCTCACAACTTTGTAAATGCATATCTCACATCTTTGTAACTGCGTATCTCACAACTTTGTAGCTGCATACCTCACATCTTTTTAACTGCATATTTCACATCTCACATCTTCATAATTACACACACATACATTATAATTTAAAAAAAAAAACACCCTCTTTGGATTCCACACATCATCCCTGGCATTCCCCCCACACACAATGCTCCATGCTGGGTGTGCCATCTTGAAGGCGCACCCAGGGCACACATTCGATAACCAAATATGCGTACACATACACAGTTCATTCAGGACACTCGTGGCAGAGCTGAGGTAGCACCCCCCCCCCAGATTTGCAGGAGAGCACACGTTTAGAGACCCACCACCTCCCTTGGTCTCAGCAAGGATCGTGGCATTTGTGACCCTCGTGGGCCGAGGAAGCACAACGCTTGAAGCAAGAATAGAAGACACCCCAACCAGTGTCGCATGACACCTGCAAACACAGGGTTTGTCAACTCAAGCAACAACGCCTTGGAGGGAGAGAGGGGTCACACCTGGAGATGCACAGGGGTTCCTCCTGGCTTTGCACTCAGGAGTTACTCCTGGCAGTGCTCAGGGGACCCTTATGGGATGCTGGGAATCGAGCCCGGGTCGGCCTCGTGCAAGGCAAACACCCTCCCCGCTGTGCTATCGCTCCAGTCCCAGAACCACTTATCTGAAATTTTAGATGAATCCACAGGGAACTTAGGTTTATTGAGTAACTCCCGCCACAGTGCTCCTGACTCATACCCAATTCCATCAGGCACTCCCCGCCCTCTGTGTTTATCTTTTAACCCCTCCTTGGTGCTCTTCTTCCCCACCCGTTAATCCCAAATATCTTCAGCTCAGACACGGTGACTTGCAAAGTCACGTTCTTCTGAGGACTGACACTGCCTATGTTAGTGGAACACGCCTTTCCTCCATCCTTCATGTCCTTCACATACTTTACAGCAACGTCCTTTCTGTAGAAACCCCAGAAGGCAGTTGATGCCATGCTTTCGCACCACCGGAGTCTGGGGCTGGAGCGAGAGCCCAGCGGGGAGGGCATTTGCCTTGCATGCGGCTGACCTGGGTTCGACTCCCAGCATCCTGTAGGGTCCCCCGAGCACCACCGGGAGTCATTCCTGAGTGCAAAGCCAGGAGAAACCCCTGTGCATCTCCAGATATGACCCCTCTCTCCCTCCCCGAAAAAAAGAGTGTAACAGCGGAGTTAATTAACTCCAAATAATATATACAACGATGTTCCTGGGTATGCTTATCCGACGCCTAATAATCGTCCGACATCTAACAGCCTTGTTCGCCCTCTTGGAGAACCTGACAAGCTACCGGGAGTCTATTGCCCGCACGGGAGAGCCTGGCAAGCTCCCCGAGGCGTATCCATATCCCAAATGCAGTAAAAGATATACACGTCCCTCTCGGAGAGCCTGGCAAGCTCCCGAGAGTCTCCCGCCCGCACGGCAGAGCCTGGCAAGCTCCCTGTGGCATATCCGATATGCCGAAAACAGTCATAATAGGTCTCATTCCCCTGGCACTGAAAGAGACTCCAATCGTCGGGAAAGATGAGTAAGGAGAGGCTGCTAAAGTCTCAGGGCTGGGAGGAATAGAGACGTTACTGGCGCCCGCTCGAGTCAATTGACTAACAATGGGATGACAGTGATACAGTGAATCTTTATTTACTCCTGGACGTCCGTTGTATTTACTCGACTTACGCCTCCGTTTCCCTTAATTCCTAATACCACAAGATGGGGGTCGCACCCAGGGACTTGGAGAGACCCAGGGCAAGACAGAAGCTACCCCGGGTTCGAGAACGGGACAGGCTAACTGCCTTAGGAAGTATGATAAATTAAGAGCACGGTCCAGGAACAAAATTCTGCTATGACCCCAAAAAGAAGCAGCTGATATGACCCTGCTGGGGTCAGGAAAGACTAACCTGGCCCAAGAACGGTTGTCAGGGAGACAGAGCCAGATGTGCCCAGGAAGAGTCACCGTTTCAGCTTACTCTGGGGCGCAGATGCAAGCCTTTGTCTTATCTTCGTGTTCAGACAGAAACGACCTGACATGTTCTTAAGGAGGCAATCTAAGAGGAGGGTTTCAATCGATCACGAGCGAAGGAAAGGGAGAAGTGACAGCCCTTGGGTGGATTCCGTCTCTGGCGGATCTCCAGGTGGGAATCTAGAGCACTGATTCCCGAGAATTTGGCTGGATCTCCTAGAATTTCCCCTGGAGGGATTCACCGCTGCCCGCGCTTCAGGCTAACCTGCAACCAACATCGGTGTCATTGCTACCCCCGACCCTTCGCGGTTTCCCCATAATTAATGATGAGAGATTTGAATAAATGGCCTCTGATTTAGCACTGATTCCCGAGAATTTGGCTGGATCTCCTAGAATTTCCCCTGGAGGGATTCACTGCTGCCTGCGCTTCAGGCTAACCTGCAACCAACGTCGGTGTCATTGCCACCCCCGACCCTTCTCGGTTTCTCCATAATTAATGATGAGAGATTTGGATAAATGGCCTCTGATTTATCAACCAGCCTGTGACCCCCCCCTCCCCTCCACCTTGTTCCTTCACCCTTCAGGCCGGGGAAGACAGAGATAGGGATGGTGGTTCTGACAAGGACACGTAGGGGTTGAAGTGGGGAGGAGTCTGGGGAAGGAGAGAGGGCAAGGGGGGAGGGGCGGGCATTGGCATCTTACTGGCCTAAAACTCAACTCTCAGGAACGTTGCCAATCACGGTTCTTCAATTACACTTTTTTAAACTTTCGCATTCTTAAATTATGTATATTTTTTAATCGACTCACCAGGAAATGCAGTTACAAAGTGGTTCCTGGTTGGGTTTCGGGCATACAATGTTCCGACACCCGTCCCTGCACCAGGGCGGATTTCCCACCCCCAGTGTCCCTCCACCCACACCCTCGGTCTGCCCTTAGTGCAGGTACTTTCCTCTCTCTCTCTCTCTCTCTCTCTCTCTCCTCTGTCTCTCTGTCTCTATCCTCTCTCTCTGCCTCTGTCTCTCTCTCCTCTGTCTGTCTCTCTCTCCTCTCTGTCTCTCTCTCCTCTGTCTCTCTCTGTCTCTACCCTCTCTCTCTATCTCTCTCTCCTCTTTCTGTCTCTCTGTCTCTCTCTGTCTCTGTTTCTGTCTCTCTCCTCTCTGTCTCTCTCTGTCTCTCTGTCTCTGTCTCTCTCTGTCTCTCCTCTCTCTGTCTCTCTCCTCTCTCTGTCTCTCTCCTGTTTCTCTCTGTCTCTCCGTCTCTCTCTCCTCTTTCTGTCTGTCTCTCTCTGCTCTCTGTCTTGCTCTGTCTCTGTCTCTCTCCACTCTCTGTCTCTCTCTCCTCTCTATCTCTCTCTCCTCTTTCTGTCTCTCTCTTCTGTCTCTCTCTGTCTCTCTGTCTCTCTCTCCTCTCCCCGTCTCTCTCTCTATGTCTCTCCTCTCTGTCTCTATGTCTCTCTCCTCTCTCCCTCTCTCTGTGTCTCTGTCTCTCTTTGTCACTCTCTGTCTCTCTCTCCTCTCTCTCTGCCTCTCTCTGTCTCTCTGTCTGTCTCTGTCTCTCTCCTCTCCATCTCTCTCCTCTGTCTCTTTCTCTGTCTCTGTCTCTCTGTTTCTCTCTCTGTCTCTCTCTGCTCTCTGTCTCTGTCTCTCTCTCCTCCTCTCTCTGTCTCTGTCTCTCCTCTCTCTCTCTGTCTCTCTGTCTCTCTGTCTCTCTCTCTCCGCATTATGGTTTGAAAGACAGGTACGGAGAAGGTATCAGGTATATCCGATTTCCTAGCTCCGACACTCAGTTCCTGTCCCGAAGGATCATTTCCAGGGATTCTGGCAAGCTTCCAACCACGGACCCGCCCTCCTGGCCCCTGTTTTCCCTCCACCCCTGGATATTAGTTTCAGAACATTTTTCTTAATAGCCCACAAGTGAATACAAGTCACTCTATACCCGTCCCTCTCCTGCTGACTCATTCCACTCAACCTGATCCTCTCCGTGTCCCTCCATTGCAAGCCCTTTGCCCGACTTGGTCTCCTCCTAGAGGTTGTGCAGGCTGCCACGTCTGGGAATAGACCCCAGGGGCCCACAACACACGGCAGAAATGCCATCTGCCTTCTCGTTCCTGGCAGCGCGATTCTCAATAGCCAGAAGGCAGAAAGAACTCAAGGGCCCCAAAACGGAGGACTAGATAAAGAAACCGTGGAACATCTACAAACGCAAAAAAAATAAATAAATAAATATTGAAATTCTTGAGATTTTGTTTCAAGCAACCATACAGGCATTGGGAGTGTTGAAGTCTCTGCATACACAAACCCTTGCTTGGCACAAATCAAGCCATGGGGGTTTCAACTCTGGCACAGCACAAATGTTCCCTCCAGCACCCCTGGGTTGCCCTGAAAAAAAAAATGAATGAAAAAGGGCCCAGATATGCAGCCCTGAGGAAGGATGCCTGGTTGCATGAGCCGCCTTGACGCTATCCAGAGAACCACACGCCCCACTTCTCGAGTATTACCAGCAGTGACCCCTGACAAGGCTGGAAATGACTCAAACCCGACTCTCTCCCGAGTCAAAGTAAGAATTCAGGGGCTGGAGCGATAGCACAGCGGGGAGGGCGTTGGCCTGGCACGCGGCTGACCCGGGTTCGATTCCCAGCATCCCGTAGAGTCCCCTGAGCACCACCAGGAGTCATTCCTGAGTGCAGAGCCAGGAGGAAGCCCTGAGCATCACCACGTTTGAGCCAAAAAAAAAAAAAAAAAAGAAAGAAAAATTCAAATACGCCAGTGAAGTAGGATTTGAGGGGATGCGCCTCCGCCCAGCCAAGGGGGAGGGAAGGACCCAGGGCTTCTGCCATGCAGGGATTATTGTCCAGCTGGACACGGGACGGGAGCCATCAGGGGGAGTCCTGTGTCCACTGCTATGACTTGGTGGCCCTCAGGTTCCCACAGGAAGTGACCTTGAGTCCAGGTGACCTTGAGTCCCCGCCAGAATCCGCGCGGCTCAGCCTCGCCCCTCGCCCTAGCTCTGCGGTTCCGTCCACGTCTCGTGGCTCAGGAGCACTGGGGGTGGGGGAGGGACCCTGAGAGCAAATCTCGTCACTTCTCGGTGGTGTCCAGACACTTGCAGTGTCCAGAGGAACGCGGGACGTGCTGTCTTGCTCTGTGTCCGCCAAAACGGACGAGACCCAGGACCCTCCCGGGGACACAGAGGGGCAGAGACACGCGCGGGAGCGGAAGCATGGGGGGTTGGGCACAACAATAATAGTGTTCGGGAAGGAAGACAATGCCGGGACGAGCACTGCATGAGGGGCACTGCCCCACGGGAAGCACGCGGAGGAGGGGGGCCTCACTGCCAAGCATCCCTCCCCACCTCTGCTCATCTCCAGCAAACACAAACGCTGGCTTCAGGCTTCCCTTTCAGGATTGGGAGCAGGGGGAGACCCCAAAACCGGACAGCCAAGAATCAATCACAGCTAAAGAAACCACGGCACATCTACACAATGGAATACTACGCAGCTGTGAAGAGGAAAGAAAGGAGGTGGTGAAATATGCCTATCAATGATGGACTTGGAGAGCATCGTGCTGAGTGAAATGAGTCAGACGGAGAGGGACAGAGATAGAAGGACTGCACTTATTTCTGAGATAGCACGGCACTGCAGCACTGTCGTCCCGTTGTTCATTGATTGGCTCGAGCGGGCACCAGTCACATCTCCATGGTGAGCCTTGTTGTGACTGTGTTTGGCATCTCGAAGACACCACGGGGAGCTTGCCGGGCTCTCCGAGAGGGACAGAGTAATCAAACCTGAGTTGGCCGTGTGCAAGGCGAACGCCCTCCCCGCTGTGCTGTCACTCCAGTCCATTATTTTGTGGGATATAAAAAAAAAATATTATGAGATTAATACCCAGGCCAGGAGGACTGTCGGTGGTTGGAAATTACCACAGGGTGTGGCGGGTGGGGGTAGTAAAGATAGAGGAGGGTCCATTATGATAACATTAGCTGGAAAGGTTCACTCTGGACAAGAACCGAGTGTGGGGCTGGAGCGAGAGCACAGCAGGGAGGGCATTTGCCTTGCACGCGGCCGACCCGGGTTCGATTCCCAGCATCCCATAGGGTCCCCTGGGCACCGCCAGGAGTCATTCCTGAGTGCAGAGCCAGGAGGAACCCCTGAGCATCGCCAGGTGGGACCCAAAAAGAATAAAACAAAACAAAAAAAGAACTGAGTGTTGAAGGTGGGTAAAGGGATATAAATGATAACCTTTCATTGTCTGTACGGCAAACCATAGTGCCTAAAATGAGAGAGAGAAAAGAGTGAGAACAAGAGAGAGACAGAGAGAGAGAGAGAGAGGTGTCTGTCATAGAGGCTGAGGTGGGGGATGGGAGGGAACCGGGGGACACAGGTGCTGGGAATTGACAGTGGTGGAAAAACGGATGTTGGAACACTGTAGGACTCAAACCCAACCGTGAAAAATTTTGTAGTGCTCTATGTCAAGGTGATTCAATTAAAAATACAATTTTTTTAATAAAGAATCAAACAAGGGCTGGAGCGATAGCACAGCAGGGAGTGCATTTGCCTTGCACAGGGCCAGCCCGGGTTCGATTCCCAGCATTCCATATGGTCGGTCCCCTGAGCACAGCCAGGGGTAATTCCTGAGTGCAGAGCCAGGAGTAACCCCTGTGCAGAGCCAGGTGTGACCCAAAAAAAATGAAAAGAATCAAACAAGGGCTGGAGCGAGAGCACAGTGGGGAGGGCATTTGCCTTGCACACGGCCAACCCCAATTTAATTCCCAGCATCCCATATGGTCGGTTCCCTGAGCACCGCCAGGGGTAATTCCTGAGTGCAGAGCCAGGAGGAACCCCTGTGCATCGCCAGGTGTGACCCAAAAAGCAAAAAAAAAAAAAAAAGCAAACAAAAAAACGAATCAAACAAGTAGCTTGCAAATGCAGAAGGTCAAAGGGTCCTAGAGCAACTCTGAGATGTCTCCCCCGGGGGCCTCTAAGATGGACCCACCCCCTTCACTGCACCTTCCTGCAACTCCCGTGGCACTTGGTTTCATTCCCCTGTGCCAGTGTCTCGGGAGAGGGCACCCCACCCGCCCGTCCTCAGAGCCGCTCAGGGCTTTAAGCTGCAGGCGGGAAGCCTCTTTCATTCACTCCCAGCCAAAGAGCACCCAGAGCTGAGCAAATACTCAAGAGAGCAACATTTGTGTAGGAACGTCGCAAGCTCGAAAATTAAGGTGGAAAAGTTTATGGCTTTCTTTCTTTCCCTATGCAGATAATGGGAGGGAAGAGGAAGATAATTTACAAAACAATCCCACTCACAATTATGCTCCAGAAAACCAACGACCCCGGAATCAGCGTAACTACAGAGGTGAAAGAGCTATACTAGGAAAACTGTGAGACAAGGCTTCAAGAAATAAAAAAAGGGGCTGGAGGGATAGCACAGTGGGCAGGGCCTCTGCCTTCCGTGCCACTGGCCTGAGTTCAATCCCAGCATCCCATACGCCCCGGGCACCACCAGGAGTAAGTGCTGTGTGCAGAGCCAAGAATAACCCTGGAGCATCGCCGGGTGTGAGAAAGAAAGAAAGAAAGAAAGAAAGAAAGAAAGAAAGAAAGAAAGAAAGAAAGAAAGAAAGAAAGAAAGAAAGAAAGAAAGAAAGAAAGAAAGAAAGAAAGAGAGAGAGAGGGAAGGAAGGAAGGAAGGAAGGAAGGAAGGAAGGAAGGAAGGAAGGAAGGAAGGAAGGAAGGAAGGAAGGAAGGAAGGAAGGAAGGGAGGGAGGGAGGGAAGGAAGGAAGGAAGGAAAAAGGAAAGAAGAAGAAAGAAAGAAAGAAAGAAAGAAAGAAAGAAAGAAAGAAAGAAAGAAAGAAAGAAAGAAAGAAAGAAAGAAAGAAAGAAAGAAAGAAAGAAAGAAAGAAAGAAAAGAGGACAAATGGAAATGCAAACACAGCCCCATGGGTTGGAGATTAATATCGCCGAGATGAAAATAACTCCCCTAAGCACTGTCGTATAGATTCAATTCAGTTCCTGTAAGGACACGGGTGACGTTTCCTAAGAAGTAAGATCAAACACTGATGAGATTCACACGGAGCAGTAAACCCCCTGGAGCAGCCGCTACAGTGCTGGGGGGGTGGAGCGTAAGAGGCATCGTCTCCCCCAACTTCACAACGGACTGCACAGAGATACCGATCAATAGTGATCGATATTCCCAATAGGACCAACTGTTGGGAATATAAGTGGCCCAACAAGAATGCCTCGGCACCACGTGGGTGAAAATTGGTGTAACGCCGGTACAAAACCATTCTGCCTTAACGCCTGAGAGAGACAGAGACAGACAGAGACAGACAGAGAGACAGAGAGAGACAGAGAGAGTTACAGAGAGATACAGAGAGAGACAGAGAGAGATACAGAGAGAGACAGAGAGACAGAGAGACAGAGAGAGACAGAGAGACAGAGGCAGAGAGAGAGACAGAGAGAGATACAGAGAGAGACAGAGAGAGATACAGAGAGAGACAGAGAGAGACAGAGACAGAGAGGGACAGAGACAGAGAGAGACAGAGAGAGATACAGAGAGAGACAGAGAGATACAGAGAGAGACAGAGAGAGATACAGAGAGACAGAGAGAGAGACAGAGAGAGAGATACAGAGAGAGAGACAGATACAGAGAGACAGAGAGACAGAGAGAGACAGAGAGACAGAGGCAGAGAGAGACAGAGAGAGACAGAGAGACAAAGAGAGACAGAGAGACAAAGAGAGACAGAGAGACAAAGAGAGACAGAGAGATGGAGAGATAGAGGCAGAGAGAGAGACAGAGAGAGAGACAGAGAGACAGAGACAGAGGCAGAGAGAGACAGAGAGGGACAGAGACAGAGAGGGACAGAGACAGAGAGAGACAGAGAGACAGAGAGAGATACAGAGAGAGACAGAGATACAGAGAGAGACAGAGAGAGATACAGAGAGACAGAGAGATACAGAGAGAGAGATACAGAGAGATACAGAGAGAGAGACAGATACAGAGAGACAGAGAGACAGAGGCAGAGAGAGACAGAGAGAGACAGAGACAGACAGAGAGACAGAGACAGAGAGACAGAGAGACAGAGGCAGAGAGAGACAGAGAGAGACAGAGAGACAGAGGCAGAGAGAGATGGAGAGACAGAGGCAGAGAGAGAGACAGAGGCAGAGAGAGAAAGAGACAGAGGCAGACAGAGACAGAGAGAGAGAGGTGTCTGTCATTGACGCAGGCAGGGTGGGGTGGGAGGAACCCGGGGACACTGTGCTGTGAACCGGCCCTGGTGCAGGGTTGGGTGTTGGAACATTTATGACTGAAACGCAATCGTGAACAGCTTTGTAATGCTCTGTCTCACGGCCATTCAATAAAACAAATTTTGTTTTCAAACAACCCATCCTGCCGTACATTCTAAGGTCAAGAACGTATGATTTGGGTACACATAACCACATACAAAGAACGTGTGCATACGCACGTGCCTACTGCCTCGTCTTTATATCCGGTAGACTGCTATCCTGAAATATCTCTGTCCAAGGACATGCGTCACAACATCCAATTGCAAAAGCTTCCCACTAACAGCAAGAATCAAGCCAGCAAACCAGCATCCGGGGAAACCCCAGAGTAGGACTCATGATGATGATCAAGCAAACCTGAGCACTGAAAAAAAAAGACACTAGAAAGCAGCTAAGCCTATCAAACCGCTTCCATCTCAAACAAAAGCAAGGAACACGTGGCATGATTTTGTGTATGTTATTATGTAAACTACATAGTACATTGACTCAAGCAATATTCACACTGACAATTAATAACAGGAAGTGTAATATTGAAACTAAATTCTATAATAGCTATTAGCTTCCTCTAAGGAAGGAAGAATGGATGTATGGTGGGTGGAAGGATGGATGGGTGGATGGATGGATGGGTGGGTGGATGGATGGATGGATGGATGGATGGATGGATGGATGGATGAATGGAAGGGTTGATGGGTGGATGGGTGGATAGATGGATGGATGGATGCATGGATGGATGGATGGATGGATGGGTGGGTAGATAGATGGGTGGGTAGATGGATAAATGAACAGATGGATAGACAAATGGGTGGATGGAAGGGTTGATGGGTGGATGAGTGGATAGAGGGATGGATGGATAGATGGATGGATGGACGGACGGATGGATGGATGGATGGATGGATGGATGGATGGATGGATGGATGGATGGATGGATGGATCAATGAGGATGGATCAATGCGTGGATGGATGGGGGTGGGTGGGTGTGTGGGTGGATGGATGGATGGATCAATGGATGGATGGATGGGTGGGTGGGTGGGTGGGTGGGTGGATGGATGGATCAATGGGTGGATGGGTGGATAGGTGAATGGATGGGTGGGTGGATGGATGGGTGGATAGGTGAATGGATGGGTGGGTGGATGGATGGATGATGGATGGATGGATGGATGGATCAATGGATGGATGGATGGATGGATGGGTGGGTTGGGTGGGTGGATGGATGGATCAATGGGTGGATGGGTGGATAGGTGGATGGATGGGTGGGTGGATGGATGGATGATGGATGGATGGATGGATAGATGGATGGATGGATGGATGGATGGATGGATGGGTGGATGGATGGATGGATGGATCGATGGATGGATGGATGGATGGGTGGGTTGGGTGGATGGATGAATGGATCAATGGGCGGATGGGTGGATAGGTGGATGGATGGGTGGGTGGGTGGATGGATGGATGATGGATGGATGGATAGATGGATGGATTGATGGATAGATGGATGGATGGATGGATCGATAGATGGATCGATGGATGGATGGATGGATGGATGGATGGATGGATGGGTGAATGGATGGATGGTGGCTAGAGGTAAGAGCACATAGATAGTAGATAATTGTTGAATGCATGAATAAGTGGATGATAGATAAGATGGAGTGTAGATGGATGAATGGATAAATTGAGAGTAGAATAATAAATTGATGATGATAGATGGTAGATGAATGGTGGGTTAAAGGATGGTGGATGGGTAGGTAGATGGATGGATGGATGTGTGCGATGAATGATGGGTAACCAAGCGAAAGATAGATTTATTTTCCCAAGCACTATCCAAACTTTTATGAAGAAAAAGTACATATATTTTATTCAAAGTTATGCCACACTACCAACGGACTCTGCCATCCGGTCTCCGCATTCAACAACAACAACAAAAAAAACCCAGCAGGATCCCCAATGCCTTCAGAAATTGGACAGTGAGGGGCTGGAGTGATAGTACAGCAGGGAGGGTGTTTGCCTTGCATGCGGCTGACCCGGGTTCGATTCCCAGCATCCCATAGGGTCCCCTGAGCACTGCTAGGGGTAATTCCTGAGTGCATGAGCCAGGAGGAACCCCTGTGCATCGCCGGGTAGGACCCAAAAAGCTAAATAAAAAATTGGAGAGTGAGATCACCTAAGAATACTAGACTTCTGGTGACTAAGTACCCACAGGACCACTCCGCTTCAGCAGCCGGGATGGACACACAGAGCTATTGGACAAAGTGGCCTTTTTAAGTGGCTTCAGGCACGAGGAGCATTTGAAGCATCATTTCACCTGGAAGCTAACACTCCAAGGTATTCTTTTTGTTTGCTTGTTTTAGAGGGGAGGGGGCCACACACAGTGATGCTCAGGGCTTACTCTTGGTCCTGCACTCAGAAATCTCTCCTGACGGCGCTTGAGGAACCAAATGGGAAGCCAGGGATCGAACCTGGGTTGGCCGCATGCAAGACAAGTGCCCTCTCCTACCTGCTGGCCTATCTCTCTATCTCTGTCTCCTGCAGTCTCTTCTTCACGTGCTGACAGAACCATGAATTAGCAGACTATGCCAAGGTCGGTGCAGTTCCACTCACCTGAGTTCCAGGTCAAGATTCTGCATCAGGTCTTTTTTTTTTTTAATTGAATCACTGTGAGCTACACTTACAAAGCTTTTGATGTTTGAGTTTCAGTCGTACAAAGATCCAACACCCATCCCTTCACCCGTGCCCATTCCCCACCACCCATGTCCCCAGTGTCCGCCCCATCCCACACTCCCCCCTGCCTCCATGGCAGACAATCTCCACCATAGTCTCTCTCTGCTTTGGGGCAGCATGGTTTGCAATACAGACACCGAGAGACCATCACGGTGGGTCCTTTGTCGACTCTCAGCACACGTCTCCCATCCCGACCATCCCTCCAACCATCCCTGACTCAGTGACCCCTTCTCCATCCCAGCCGCCTTCTCCCCCAGCTCATGAGGTGGCTTCCAACCATGGGGGCAATCTTCCTGGCCCTTGTCTCTACTGTCCTTGGGTGTCCGTCTCCTATTATGATATTTTATATTGCATCAGGACGTATCTTCTGCCCATTCTCTATCAAGTCATCCTACAAAGTTATTTCGCTGGTCTGACCCGTTCTGCTTTTGGTGGAAACATTACTGGGAATTCAGCCTCTATGGAAAGCAAGACATAAAGTTAACTAAAAAAAAAATCTCAAAAATTAAGCACCACGCTTTTAGAGGACACAGTGATTCCACTTCCTGGCATCTACGAAAGCACCAAGAACACACTTTTGAAAAGACATTTGCACCAGACCTGGAGACAACCCAGCTGGGCAGAAGAAAGCAGCAGATAAAGAAAATTGCCGTGTGTATGCACAATGGCACCGGTCTTGGCTCTGAGGAGAGATGAAATCTTGCAACTTTGTGCAAGGAACTGAAGGGGTCACTCTGGGGAAAGTCAGCGAGAGAGAAAGCCACAAATAAATAATCTCATTTATGGATTACAAAGAAACACAGGGTCCAGAGAGGTGCTATACTGCATGAGACATCCACCCTGCACGTGACCGACCCAAGTTCCATACGGTGCCCTGGGTACGGCCAAGAATCACTCATGAGTGTAGAGGCAGGAAGAGTTCCTGAGTACCAACAGGTAAGAACCCCCCCCACACACACACACCCAATTAAAAAGAAATATTTGCACACAGAGGTGGTGGGAAATAGACACTGGTGTTGGAACATTATATGACTAAAACCCAATCATGAACAGCTTGTAACTGTGCCTGCGTCTCACTGGGATGCAACAAAATTCTAAATGCTGAGACTCTAAAACCAGTCAAAGGGAAAAAAAAATTAAAAACCACCCAAACGCCAACTCCCACATAGCTCCTTTTCCGTGAATGCACTATAGCTTCCTTCAGCACCAAGGATCTTTCTGTGGAAGCATCACGGCAGTAAGGAATTTGGGGGACAAGGAGTGGTCTGGGGGGGGAGGGGGGTTTTCATCTGGGATGTATTGAGACTCTAATGAAGATGTTCAGTCACTGAAATTCCAGAATGCCCCGGTGGCAAGACCAGAAAGGGTTTGGAGAGGAAGGGAGAGAGAAAGAAGAGGGGAGAGAAGGTTCCGGAACATTCCAGTTCCTTCCTCAGGATTCCCCGCACACCGCTGCCCTAGGGTAAGGCAGGGCTGATGGATTATAGTCCTCGGAGAGTCAAAGGTCCTCAACAAAGGGATTTAAAATGCAGAGGTCGGAGTATGGTGTTACCAGCAGGTCAACCTGTACCTGTGGGGCGAGTGCATCAGCAGCTTGATGATATCTCCAGATTTCCACATACCCCAAAAATTGCTGCTGTGCCTTTGGCCAGACCCCAACAACTTGGGGTCAAGTTTACCAAGAAATTAAATGGCCAGAAGTGAGGTATGTGGGAGACACACATGATAAACCACCTCCGGCTCAGCTACACAAGCTCATTTATTGACCTTATTTCAGAGACCCAACGGGCAGAGCCTGGCAAGCTCTCTGTGGCGTATTCAATATGCAAAAAAAGAAACAGTAATGATAGGTCTCATTCCCCTGACCCTGAAAGAGCCTCCAATCATTGGAAAAGACGAGCAAGGAGAGGCTGCTAAAAATCTCAGGCCTGCGAGGAATAGAGACGGTACTGGTGCCCACTCGAGTAAATCGACAAACGGTGGGATGACAGTGATAGTGACTGATTTTAGAGACCCATAAATCTCAAAAGAGAATCAAAAGACGCAGTTAGGGCTCGTGACACAGAGGTAGGCAGGAACCCATGACTGAGAGCTCCAGGCCCTCTTGGATCAGGACTGAGCCTCCTCCCCCCAGATCCCCGGTTTTCCAGTAGCTTGGCAGTCACACCCACAAACTGCCCCCAGCACCATGTAATCTCATCAACTGCCAAGACCTAGAGACTATGAACGAAAACGCCCCGAAAGAGAGCACCACGGAATGTGCTGACCCCACACCAGGCTGTCTTCACCGGGGTGCCCCAGAGAGGGGCGGGTCAGAGCCCTCCCCACCCCAAGGGATCCAGCTCGGGCAACCAAAAACCTCCACAACCCAACCACTGCCATGCTCAAAGACGCTCCCCACATGCTCGGGCTGAGCCTTACATAGGAGTAAACATATTCCTGGATCGTGCCGCGGCTTTTGTAGCCACGCAACACATCCTAAGACACTCTCTACTCATTCTCCATAATTACCACACCATCTTTGATGGGGTCCAGGCAGTAGGCAACAAATCATAGAGGGGAATATATATATATACATATATATATGCAAATATACATATTTTCAGATACATTATACCAAAGCTCACATCACCCAAACTTTAACAACATGTTAACGATATCCTATAGGATGTCTTAATGGCTCCTGCCAACATAGAACAATCTTCACACGGTTTCCTAGATGAGCACTTTTTTGGAAGCACGTTCAGCAGTTCTTCCTAACAGACCGTACGAAATATATCATCCCTGTTGCATTTTGGGACAGGGAGTGGGGCTGGGGATGGAAACATCCCAAAACTGGTGGTGGGAAGGTGTCGTGGTGGGGGGGGGGGGGGTTGATGTTTGAAAACTGGATGTCATCAAACATTTTGAACTAACTTATAAAGTTTTTTAAAAAATTTAAAAAGTAATGTGGAGTAGGGCTAGAGCGATAGCAGAGCGGGTTGGGCATTTGCCTTGAATGCAGCCGACCTGGGTTCGATTCCCAGCATCCCATAGGGTCCCCTGAGCACAACCAGGGGTAATTCCTGAGTGCAGAGCCAGGAGTGACTCCTGAGTATCGCCAGGTATGACCCAAAAAAGCAAATAATAATAATAATAATAAAGTAATGTGGAGTAATGTCGGGGCCCCTTGGAGGGGGTGGGCTTCAGTTTCCCTCCCCGCCCCGAGCAGAACTCCTGCAGCCGAAGACCTCCACAACCCAGCCCCGCCATGCTCAAGGCCCCTCTCCACACGTACGGACAAGCCTCACGCATGAAGGAACCGCCAGAGGAACCCAGGTGTGTGGGACTGGGGCTGAGACCTCCAAGTCTGCTTGGATCGGGACTGGGCCTCCTCCACCCATATCCCCCATTTTCCAGTAGCTAGACGGTCACACCCAGGGGCGCCCCTGGTGCCGTGGAATCCCACCAGCAGCCAACATCCAGAGACTATAAAACCAAGCTCCTGGAAGCGACATCTTATAGCCTATTTCTCCCTCTGGGAGAGCCTGGCATGCTAACACTGAGGGGAGGGCGTTTGCCTTGCACGCGGCTGACCCGGGTTCGATTCCCAGCATCCCATAGGGTCCCCTGAGCACTGTCAGGAGTAATTCCTGAGCGCATGAGCCAAGAGGAATCCCTGTGCATCGCCGGGTGTGACCCCCCCCCAAAAAAATAAGCAAAATAAATAAATAAATAAGCAAGGGGGCGCAAAGTGACAGAAGAAAACTTCAGAGCAAGGGACAGGAAGAGACAGCCAGGGGCTGGAGCAATAGTATAGCAGGTAGGGCATTTGCCTTGCACACGGCCGACCTGGGTTTGATTCCCAGCATCCCATTTAGTCCCCTGAGCACCGCCAGGGGTTAGTTCCTGAGTGCAGAGCCAGGAGTAACCCCTGTGCATCGCCGGGTGTGACCCAAAAAAAGCAAAAAATAAAAAAGAGAGAGAGAGACAGGCCAGTGTCTCCAACGAGGGTCCCACAGACTCCGGTCCCACTTCCGCTCCCAACCAAAGCCAGCTCGGGGATCCCAGAATAAATCACACCAGAGGGGCTGGAATGATAGCACAGCGGGAAGGGCGTTTGCCTTGCACTCGGCAGACCCGGGTTCGATTCCCAGCATCCCAAAGGGTCCCCCGAGCACCGCCAGGAGTGATTCCTGAGTGCAGAGCCAGGAGGAACCCCTGAGCATTGCCGGGTGGGACCCCAAAAGATAAATCAATCAATCAATCAATCAATCACATCAGGGCCTGCCTCAGGAGAATCCCATCTTGGGGACCCCCACCTTGTAGCTGTCTCCCGAGGGAGCTGGGGTCGTGACCCCCTGCCTCTAGCCTTGCCCCGAGTCCTGGGGCGGGCGCGACGGGGCATTGCTGGGGTCTCAAAAGCATTTAGGAAGTCTCACGGACGCTTTCTGGCGTCCACACAGCGCCCCCGGGATGCCTTGGCACCGTTCCAGGCTGCCTTCACGCACGACCCTCTCGGCCAGGTCAAGCTGCCCCCTCTTTCCCGGGTTCCAGACAGCAGGGGGGAGGAGGAGGAGGCATCTCTCTGCTGCCTTCCTCCCCCAGCCCCCGCCCCCGCCTTAATCACAGGCCACCGATTGTCTGCAATTAACGCCAGTCCTGCAATTCCAGATTTCCTATTCAGAGCGATTCTCTTTCTCCCAGTGGCCTCTTGCTCTTAACCCAATTAAGCCCAATTAAGTGGCCTGCACGGATGTTTCCGGAGACCCTCAGCCTCCCACCGAACCTCCGTTAACCGCTTCCTGCGCAGGGGCCGTGGACTGAGTCGGAGACGCAGATATCTAAGGGCGGGAGGGTAGGATGGGGGTGGGGGTGGGTCCTGCTGCCCCAATTCCCACAGGTCCGGCCGGGGGGGGCGGGGGGATCTCGTAGCGGGGACAATAGCCATCATGGGCTCCGTGCCACGGGTGACCCCCAGTGAGCAAAGACAGCGGGACGGAAACAAGTGCCCTCTCTGCCGTCCCCACCCTTGGAATTAATGAGGTCATTAGGCACGGCCACACAGACCAACCAGGGGACACTGGAGCCCCCGGGCTGTGTGTGTGTGTGTGTGTGTGTGTGTGTGTGTGTGTGTGTGTGGCATGGAGTGGGCTGCAGGATTCTGCACTCTTGAAGTTTCTTTCCCATTTCCGGAAGGAAGGCGCTTGTTGGAGTAACGGGCCAAATGCTTTTGCAGTGTTATGATGATGATGATGATGATGATGATGATGATGATGATGATGATGATGATGATGATGATGGGTTGGAGCGATAGCACAGCGGGTAGGGCGTTCGCCTTTCATGCGGCCGACCCGAGTTCGATTCCTCTGCCCCTCGGAGAGCCTGGCAAGCTCCCGAGAGAATCTCGTCTGCGCGGCAGAGCCTGGCAAGCTCCCCGTGGCGTATTGGATATGCCAAACACAGTCACAACAAGTCTCACAATGAGAGATGGACGTTACTGGTGCCCGCTCGAACAAATCGATGAGCAACGGGAAGATAGTGATTATTATTATTGTTGTTGTTATTATTGTTATTATTATTATTATTAAACTGCAAAGGAGGCAGCTTGTGCCGGGATGCCAGGGAGAAGAAGAAGGAAGGCAGAGAGAGGCTGGAGGGGGCAGAAAGCACGAGTCTGAGGTCCAGGCATGGACCCCCGCTGAGGCGGGCATCCCGTGACAGCTCTCAGCCCAGCGGGTGTTGGTGTACAACATCTCATCATCTCAGGCCCAGCTAGGCTGGGATGGAAACATTGTTTTCCTGTTCCTGTTACTGTAACTGACTCTGCTTCCGGTCCTGTAACTGACTTTGATACTGTTTCCGTGGACTGAGTTAATTTGCATATTCCGCCTCTGTGGCTGAATATCATTGGTTGGAACATCAAGCTAGTTAATAACAGGGGCTGAACAGGCTGCTCTGGGCACAACACAACACAACAGCCTCCGGAGACAGTCATGTGATCCTCCCAAAGAAATGTATATTTCTTCAGGGAGTGAAATGCCTCCGCCTGTGAAACTGCAACATTGTTGCAACATCAGGAACACGCAGGCAATGAGCCGGTTGCATGCACGTTGGTCCTGCTCCCCGCCCGGGTCCGAGGTCGCGTCCAGACTGAGCTCAGGGACATGAGAAGAGTCGGGAATCGGCTTCTTCTTCTTCCCGGAATCCCTGGCTCGAAAGCAACACACCTGGGCTGCCAAGAACGATCGGGGACCTGGGCGCAGGATGCTGACGTGCCCGTCCCCCCCCCAACCACCCGGCCCCCAATGCAAAATTTTTCTCGGATGTCCTGGATATTTGGGTCCTTCCAGCTGCCCATTCTGCCTCCCTCCGGATTCTCAGCACAGGGGCCCCGGGGCTGGCCCGGCCAGTGGCCACTAAGTCCAGTTAACTCCCTGGCGCCACACAGGGTCCCTAAAGGCCGTCAGGAGTGACCTGAGCACAGGAGCAGGAGGAATCCCTGAGCACTGTCCAATGTGAGCAAACACACACACACACACCCACACACATAAGCATGAGCACACACACATGCATGCACAAACACACACGCGGGCGCACGCACATACACATGCACCCATGCACACACATCACAAACGCGCACACACAGGCGCTCACACACATGCACACATGCATGCACACACATGCACAGACACACGTGTGCGCAGACACACACGTGTAGACACACATGCACACACAAACACACAGACACACATGCTTGCACACATACACATGCACACAGATGCGTGCACAGACACACGTGCACACATGCACACACAGATGTGCGCGTGCACATACACACATGCACACACTCACAAACATGCACACAGCGCACACGCACGCGCACACACACATATGCACACATACACACGCATGCACACACAAGCATGAGCACACACACACGTGCACACACAAACGCACACGTGTGCACATGCACATACACATACACCCATGCACACACCACAAACATGCACACACACTGGCGCCCACACACATGCACACACAAGGATGCACACACACAAGCACACACGCACACACATGCACACAGGCACACGTGTGCGCAGACACACATGTGTAGGCACACACAGACACACATACCTGCACACATACACACATGCACATGCACACAGGTGCGTGCAGACACACGCGCACACACACACATGTGAGCACGCACATACACACATGCACACACTCGCAAACATGCACACAGCACACACACACACATATGCACACATATACATGCATACACACACATGCACACATACACACACACACACAGCAAAACTAAACACCCTGATCCCAGAAAGGTTTTCCGCGCCTCTGGCTTCAGAACCTGGAGAAGTGAGTGGCCGCCCCGAAGCCCCTGACCGGCCACCCGGGAGAGGAGAAAGGGGGATGGAGCAGTAGTGCCCCGGGAGGGGCCAGAACCATAGCAGGGCGGGGCGGGCATGTGCCTTGTAGACAAGGGAGGACCCGGGTTTGGTGAGTGCAGAGCCAGGAAGGGACCCCTGAGCATCGCCGGGTGGGACTTGAAAAGACAAACCGCTCCCCGAAAGAAATAAAGAAAGAAAGAAAGAAAGAAAGAAAGAAAGAAAGAAAGAAAGAAAGAAAGAAAGAAAGAAAGAAAGAAAGAAAGAAAGAAAGGAAGGAAGGAAGGAAGGAAGGAAGGAAAAAAGAAAGAAAGAAAGAAAGAAAGAAAGAAAGAAAGAAAGAAAGAAAGAAAGAAAGAAAGAAAGAAAGAAAGAAAGAAAGAAAGAAAGAAAGAAAGAAAGAAAGAAAGAAGAAAGTGGCTCGGGAAACTCCTTTGCCCTGCCCTGAGTAACCTGGTCGTGACACCACCCCCCCAGCCCATCAGGAGCCCTGAGCCCTCTGGGTGGGGCCAAGGACTCAGCCCTGTGCACCCACAGAGTGAAAGGACGGAGGGGGAGGGGCTCTGGGGGGGCGGCCTCTCCCTCCTCCTCACAGGGGGGCTGCGGAACTGTTGGTGCCCAGGGAGCCGGCCAACCTCCGCCTTAGACCTCAGGGAGATGGGCATGGGGCAGGCGGGTGGTGGGGGGAAGGGGGCCCTCCAGGCAGGGGCAGGAAGCTGTGCCCCCCCCCAGCTCTCCAGAGGAGAACCTTCTCTGACTTCCCAACGTCAGCATTTCTTTTTGTGGCGGCTGTTTCTCTCCTTTTGTGGAGACGCATTAGGTCACTGAGGCACCCTGGGCTTTCTACCATGAATAGAACAAAAAAAAAAAAAACATGAATAATAAAGGGATTACGGGGAATTCCTCAATGGAGAGAGGCCCCCTTGTTGCCCGGATTTGGTTCGGTTGTT
The DNA here is from genome assembly GCF_027595985.1 of Sorex araneus. Lineage (NCBI taxonomy): Eukaryota > Metazoa > Chordata > Mammalia > Eulipotyphla > Soricidae > Sorex > Sorex araneus. Next base: position 183,460 of record NW_026570963.1, read on the forward strand.
CCTGAAACTAGGACCTCAGGCTGCTCAGGGGCACAACACAGCACAGGGAGCTGGCCCTGCACAGGGCCCACCTCCATTCCCGGAACCCCAGCAGGTCCCCGAGGGTCCCTCACCAGGAGGGAATCCTGGGTGCAGAGCCGGGAGTCAGCCCCGAGCACCGCCAGGAGGGAATCCTGAGTGCAGAGCCGGGAGTCAGCCCTGAGCACCACTGGGTGTGGCTCCAAAACTAACGGAAAACAGAACATTTTTTTTTTTGGGTCCCACCCGGCGATGCACAGGGGTCACACTCCTGGCTCTTGCACTCAGGAATTACTCCTGGCGGTGCTCGGGGGACCCTATGGGATGCTGGAAATCGAACCCGGGTCAGCCACGTGCAAAGCAAACGCCCTCCCTGCTGTGCTATCATTCCAGCCCCAAACAGAACATTATCATTGCATGTACTTATTCCCCTAATTCCCCACCCCCAGCCCACCCCCCCCCCCCCCCGACACCTCCCAGAGATGCACAGAGGAAAGGACCAGACCCACAAGGGGTCTGCACGTAAGAACTAACCCAGGGTGGGGCTGGAGCGATAGCACGGCGGGGAGGGCATTTGCCTTGCACGCAGCCAACCCGGGTTCAGTTCCCAGCATCCCATAGAGTCCCCTGAGCACCGCCAGGAGTCTTTCCTGAGTGCAGAGCCAGGACTGACCCCCCCCCCCCAAAAAAAAAAAGAACTAACCCAGGGTGAGCCACAGATGGAGACAGAGTATCCAGCCGTGGCTTCCGGGAGCTTTGCGGGCTGGTGAAGTGTGAAGGGTGGGTGAAGGGTGAAGGCCAAGGACACCACTGACCGCACACTGGCCACGCCATCCTACACACAGCCTGAGGCAGCTCTGCCAAGTCCCACCGGAACCCTCGGACCCCGGAGAACCCCCGTGCTAGAAAAGCAAGACCCCCACACCCACATGCCTTGGGCTGGGTCCAAGCTCCTCCACCACGCCCTTCTCTGCGCTCAGGATTCATGATGTGCCGAAACGCTCCTGTCAGAGAGAGAGAAAGAGAGTAACAAAGGCAGCGTCATGCCAGGCTCATACAGAAGCCGGCAGAAGAGCAGCCTGGCTTTTGGTTCCAGAATTCCTGGAACTGAGCACAGATACCTGGGATTGAGTCATGATTTCCCCAGAGGGAGAGAGCCACGGTGAGTCAACTAGACTTACCAATCGGATGCAGGCAGGGAAGCCCCCGCTATGTAATCCTTACGTAACTCCAATTGGAGACTGTCTCCAATCTGTCTTCCCCGGGGCCCCTCGGAGGGGATGGGCTCCAGCTTCCCTCCCCGTCCCGAGCAGAGCTCCCGGTGGCCGAAGACCACCGGAACCTAGCCACAGCCATGCTCGAGGCCCCTCTCCACGCGTTCGGACGGGCCTCAGGCACAAAGGTACCAGCAGAGGAACCCAGGTGTGTGTAATCCCATCAACAGCCAACATCCAGAGGCTTAAAAGCAAGCTCCCAGAAGTCTTGTAGCCTACTTCTCCCTCTGGGAGAAACTGGCAAGCTTCTGGGAGTTTCCTGCCCACATGGGACAGCCTTGCAAGCTTCCCATGGTGTATCCATATGCTAAAGCCAGTAACAAGCTGGATCCCATTCCCCTGACCCCAAAGGAGCCCCCAGTGCAACACCGTTAGGAGGGCCGAGTCGAGATGGTCTTCTAAGATCTCAGGGAAAGGACGAATGAGAGGTTACTGAGCCCGCTCAAGAAATCGATGATTAACGGGATTTTGTGATCGTGAAGTCCAATTAATAACCCATCAGCAAAGTACAAACAGTAGAAAGCCCCTCAGAATGAAGACCCCCTCCAACGTCCTCAGCACACAGAAGTCAAGATTAATTTCAAGTCCACCAAAGCAAGAGAGATTTCTCTCCACCCACCCACCCCTTTCCCTTGTGGTACCAACCAGATTTGAAAAGTTCATCCCATAAGGGCTGGAGCGATAGCACAGCGGGTAGGGCATTTGCCTTGCATGCGGCCAACCCGGGTTCGAATCCCAGCATCCCATAGGGTCCCCTGAGCACCTCCAGGAGTCATTACTGAGTGCAAAGCCAGGAGTAAACCCTGTGCATCGCCGGGTATGACGCAAAAAAAAAAAAAAAAAAAGTATGTCGCCCGCACGGCAGAGGCTGGCAAGCTCCCCATGGTGTATTTGTTATGCCAAAAACAGTCACAAAGTCTCAAAATGGAGACGTTATGGTGCCCGCTCAAGCAAATCGATGAGCAACGGGATGACAGGGCTATAGACAGTGTCTCATAACGTCCACTGCACGAGGCGGGGAAATAGGATCTCTCCCCCTAAACGCTCTTAAAAAAAAAAAAAAACACGACAGAAGAAAATGGCTAATAGCACATGACGGGCGCCAAGACTGATCCCTCGCAAGGGTCACGGTTTTAAAACCCTCGCAAAAGTCAAGAGATCGTTAAAAGAGATGGGCCACGCCAAGGCATTTGGACTTCAAGGCGTACATGATAAATCTGACATTTTCCGCCCAGGCGCCTGCAAAAAGAAAAAAAAAAAAGAAGAAGAAAATGAAAGGCCAATTACTCACTTTTAGCTCGCCTTCCCCTCTCATCCACAGATCTTTCAGGAAAACCTTTGGCTTCCCTTTTTTTTTTTTTTTTTTTTTAAACGCAGCTTAGGCGAGGGACAGAATTGAGTCTCTGGAGCTTAGTGCTTGCGGAAGGCTGCAAGAAGGCAAACACGGCCAGGCTGAGGAGCACCTTTCAGCTGAGAACCTCCAGTCGACAGCCTCTCTGCTCTACCCGCGGGCCATGGGGAGAGGTTCCCGCTTGCGAGAGGCCAGCGCGTGGGCACCTCGGCCGGCCGCGGCCTCCTGCCTTCCCCGGACACCGTCCCTTCATCACCTTCCCAGATCCTGCCTAACCTTCTTCCCGGAATCGCGTCCCCGGAACCAGCCCATCAATCACCGCTAAAAGGACAAAGGAGCAGGGCGGCGGTCCCCAAGGAAGGCTTAAATTTTCTAAGTAATTGAGAAGAAAATACAGCGGCGAGAAGAGTAGTCCGTTTCGAGTAGACTTAATTACAGGCAGGTCAATGCTAAATAATTTATATTCTCCGGAGCACGTGCGGACCCCGACGAATAAATACCAGGGAAGTGGGGGGAGAAGGTGGCGGGGACTCTCCAGAATTGCGGGGAACCCTGGCGTCCCGGTTCCCAGTTAACCTGCAGGGGGGAAAAAAAAGAAAAAAGAAAAGGCTCCGAAGAAAATGCATCTTTTTTTTTCTCGGCCAGCCAGACTCACGGAATTCTAGGAAAAATAAATCAGAGCTCTCTCTGTTTCCAGGTGGGAAAGAGGCTGTTTCGATTTTTTTTTGGAATGATAACGAAGGGCAAAGCGACTTGATTCTCAGCCCCCGTCGGATGTCCAAAAGCCAAAGGGCCGGTCGGAACGAGAAGGAGGGTGGTAAAGCTGTAGATCGAGGCCCCCGCACCCACCCACCCACCCACCCACCCGTCAGCAACCCCTCCATTGTCATAGGGACCTGTGTCCAGGAAGGTCCGTGTCCAGTTAACAATAATGAAATCTCGGGGGCTGGAGCTATAGCATAGTGGGGAGGGCATTTGCCTTGCACGCAGCCGACCCGGATTCGATTCCCAGCATCCCATAGGGTCCCCTGAGCACCGCCAGGAGTAATTCCTGAGTGCAGAGCCAGGAGGAACCCCTGTGCATTGCCGGGTGTGACCCAAAAAGAAAAAAAAAAATAATGAAATCTCTCTTGAGGACGAGAATGGAAATACAGTCTCTTACCAATGACTCCCGGGGGCTGCAGGGACTGTACATCGGGAAGGGCGTTTGCCTTGCACACGGCCAACCACCCTGGGTTCCATCCCCAGCATCCCATAGGGACCCCTCGAGCACTGCCATGAGCAATTCCTGAGTGCAGAGGCAGGAGGAACCCCTGAGAATCACCGGGTGTGAACCCCCCACCCCCCAAAAAAAATAAAAAAATACAATGTCTTAGATTGTAGAACGGCAGGAATCAGAGATGCAGCTTCGTCATGGGACGTATAGCTGGGGAACCCTCGTGATGGTGCTCAGGGCTGACTCTTGGCTCTGTGCTCAGCAATCACTCCTGGCAATGTTTCGGGATCAAATATGGGGTCCCAGAGATGGCACCCCAGGTCAGCCCCATGGAAGGCAAACACCCTACTTTGTGTACTTGCAGTCTGGCTCCAGTGAACGGGATTTTGTTGCTTTGTGGGTCACACCGGACGATGCTCTCAGGGTTGACTCCTGGCTCTGCACACAGGAATTGCTCCTGGCGGTGCTCGGGGGACCGAACCCGGAACAGCTGTCTGCGGGGCAAATGCCCTACTTGCTGGACTGTTGCTGCAACCCCAACAAAATATCCTTTCAGCCGAAAGAGCCTCGTTCAGAGGCTGGAGCCAGGGCACAGCGGGGAGGGCGTTGGCCTTGCACGCGACCGACCCGGGTTCGATTCCCAGCATCCCCGAGGGTCCCCCGAGCACGGCGGGGAGTGATTCCTGACTGCAGAGCCAAGAGGAACTTCTGAGCATCACCGGGGGTGACCCCCAAACTATCCTTGTTCACAGCTGTGTGGTCAGCATTGAGCACCCCAGCTGACAACAATGATTCCTGGAAGTAGAAAACTTTGAGACTATGATGAAGATAAGGACCAGAATGGGACTAGAGATGTTGATGTACAACCTCCCCGTAATCTCAGGGCCCGCTAGGCTAGGATGGAAACATTGTTTCTCTGTGACTGTTACTGTAACTGACTCTGCTTCCGGCTGTGTAGCTGACTTTGATACTGTTTCCGTGTGGACTAAGTTCATTTGCATATTCTGCCTCTGTGGCTGAATATCATTGGTTAGAACATCAAGCAGCTGAATATCATCGGTTAGAACATCAAGCTAGTTAATAAAAGGGGGCTGAGCAGGACACAGCACAAAAGACCCCTAGACAGTCAGGTGATCCTCCCAGGAAACGTATCTTTCTTTCCCGCATGTCTTAAATGCCTCAGACTGTAAATAAACCTTATTGCAACATTGTTGCAACAAGAGAGTAGAGGACTTGGGAGGCCCAGGAGGAGGCTAGGATGATGGAATTGTGATGATGCGAACTATGACCAAAAAACTATGACTACGATTCTGCCATCAGGGGAGAGATTGGATTTCGCTGGGGAGGAGAGAGGAATAAACTATCTACGGGCCAGCCTGGGTCCAGTTTCTCCATTCCCCATCCTTCATCTGTCCATAGCTGTGGGCCGGCCAGGGGAACGGTTCTCAGCAACCAACTACGTGCTCACGCTTTTTCTGGGGAAACTTACACTAGTGTTTTGAGAGGGCAAATCCACCCACACACCCAAGGTGTCTCCAACGTCAGACATGTTTTGCGGTGACTTGCTCAACTTCATTTTATTTTTTTTATGCCCTCCAGAAATCAAAGAAGGGGCTGGGGTGATAGTACGGCGGGGAGGGCATTTGCCTTGCACATGGCCGACCCGGGTTCAATCCCCAGCATCCCCTAGGGTCCCCCGAGCACCGCCAGGAGTAATTCCTGAGTGCAGAGCCAGGAGTCAGCTCTGAGCATCAGCGGATGTGACCCAAAAAAGCAAAAAAAAAAAAAAAGGAAAGAAAGCCGCATAGTCAAGTGACTGAGAAATAGCTCAGGTCGACTTAACTTAATATGCTCTGGCCTCTTTTCTATTCTGAAAGCCACGCCGCGTTTAGGTACAAAAGAAGCAAGATACTGCAGATACAACGGAAAGGAAGACGGGGAAAATGTATAAAAGGGCACCGACCAAGGGTGTCCAAGAAAAGAAGAAAAAAAACAAACAAGTGTGCATGTTTATGCTGTTTTATTCTTGACAAGAGCTGACTTCATTGCTTGTGTGTAAGTTTATCTCTCGACGATGCAGCAACAACGTATCAAATGGATTTCGAGAACCGCGGTGTGTCCTGGAAATCACAGCCGATCGACTCCAAGACTCCCCGACGGAATGACGGTCCAAGTTGCAATCAAGACAAAGGTCAAATTCCAAAGCCTTCATGAGGAGAACCTGCCACCTGCCACCCAGCTCTGCACCTCTTCGCCCGGGGTGAATGCCACCCTTCAAATCCTCTGAGGTAGGGGTGCTGGAGCGATAGCACAGCGGTTGGGCGTTCGCCTTTCACGCGGCCGACCCCTGTTCGATTCCTACGCCCCTCTCGGAGAGCCCGGCAAGCTCCCGAGAGTCTCCCGCCCGCACGGCAGAGCCTGGCAAGCTCCCCGTGGCGTATTGGATATGCCAACACAGTAACAATAAGTCTCACAATGAGAGACGTTACTGGTGCCCGCTTGAACAAATCGATGAGCAACAGGATGACAGTGACAGTGACATGGATGCTGGAGCAACGGTAGCACAGTGGGGTAGGGTGCTGGCCGACTCAGGTTCCAATCCCTGGCACCCCGGAGCTCTGCCCGGAGTGCTCCCCGAGCACAGAGGCAGGAGTCAGCCCTGAGCACCGCCAGCGAGGTGTGGCCCCCGCACCCAAACCAAGGAGTGAATTCTCTTGAGGAATTACGAAAGACTCCCTGGCGCCTGGTTCTGGAAACGGCTTCCCAGGCCCATCCCAGGGAACGGATCGTGGCTTTCATTCTGCCCTGGGGTTCTCTGTCCCCGATCCATGCCGCTGCACAGATCTCTCGGCAAACGAAGTCGGCCAAGAAGAAGGAGGACTCACAAATGAATTTCAAGTCACAGTGGTGGGGGGCTGGAGCCATAGGACAGCGGGGAGGGCGTTTGCCTTGCACGGGGCCAACCCAGGTTCGATTCCCAGCATCCCATAGGGTCCCCTGAGCACCGCCGGGAGTCATTCGTGAGTGCATGAGCCAGGAGGAACCCCTGTGCATCACCGGGTGGGACCCAAAAAGCAAAATAAAATAAAATAAAATAAAAAAGTAACGGTGGTGGAGAGCTGTAAGGGTGGAGGGATTGGCGTTGAAATATTGAATGCAGACCGTTATTGCGAACAAGTTTATGAAAACAAAATTTAAACATTAATATTAAAAAAAAGAAAGGCGGAGGATATGCACAGGGTAGATGGAGTACTTACTGACAGGCACTGGTGTGGCTGTGCAAGGGTTTAAAGCCGTGACTCTATTACCCTTGGGTCCCCCGTATACGGAGGAGAAGGGAAGAACGTGAGTGGCCGGAGGTTTGGGGGTGAAGTAGACGGACAGATGAGCAGCAACAGGGACAAAGGCACATCCGGGCTGCTCAGTTAAGACGGAGTCGCAGATCCAACCCAGAAAGCCAACCACGCTGCAATCCTGAGGCGCCAACAACCACCACCAAACGTAGACAGGTGCCCGTCGGATAGGGTCCCCCGAGCACCACGGGGAGTGATTCCTGAGTGCAGAGCCAGGAAGGACCCCTGTGCATCGCCGGGGGGTGACCCAAACAGCCAACAAAAATATAATTCTAGGGGCTGGATCAATAGCACAGCGGGGAGGGCGTTTGCCTTGCACGCGGCCGACCCGGGTTCGATTCCCAGCAAACCATATGGTTCCCCTGAGCACCGCCAGGGGTGATTCCTGAGTGCAGAGCCAGGAGGAACCCCTGAGCATCACTGGGTGGGACCCAGAAAGCAAAAAATAAATAAATTAATTAATAAAATTCTACAGCAGAGTTGGCTCGAGCGGCCCTGCTGGGATTTGTCCGCGTCACAGAGACACCGTGAAGCATCTGCCCGCGCTCTACCTCGCCTCTCTCCTCCTCCTGAAAGCTCACAGCCTCCGTGCTGGCATTCCCCCAGGACCCCCCGATACGCTTGCACAATCTCTGACACCAGGCACTGCCCCATCGGAGCCCCGGAAACCAGGTGCCTGCTGGGCACGGCTGGGAGCTCTCTGCGCCTGGCCCCCCCCGCCCCCCGGACCCCTTCAGGCTCCAAACTCAGAGGCACGCGTGACACTCCCTGTGTCGACAAGTGTCTTGAGAAGGATGGAGAGGGAAACTTTGGTGGGGACAAGGGATCTCAGGTGGGGGGGGCACAGCCAGTGACGCTCACAAATCACTCATTGCTCAGGGAGCTGTAGGGACTGAAGATGGGCTTTCTGCAAGACACTGTCCAGGGCAGGCCAGCTCTCTGGCCCCAACCCTCTGCTCTGCCTCCTTCCTCCCTTCCTCCCTCCCACCCTCCCTCCCTCTCTCCCTCCCTCCCTCCTTCCTTCCTTCCTTTCCAGCTCTCTGGCCCCAACCCTCTGCTCTTCCTCCTTCCTCCCTTCCTCCCTTCCTCCCTTCCTCCCACCCTCCCTCCTTCCTTCCTTCCTTTCCAGCTCTCTGGCCCCAACCCTCTGCTCTTCCTCCTTCCTCCCTTCCTCCCTTCCTCCCTTCCTCCCTCCCTCCCTCCCTCCCTCCCTCCTTCCTTCCTTTCCAGCTCTCTGGCCCCAAACACTCTGCTCTTCCTCCCTCCCTCCTTCCTTCTTTCCTCCCTCCTCCCTCCTTCCTCCCTCCTTCCTTCCTTCCTTCTTTCCTTCCTTCCTTCTTTCCTCTCTCCTTCCTTCCTTCCTTCCTTCCTTCCTTCCCAGCTCTCTGGCCCAAAACCCTCTGCTCTTCTTCCTTCCTTCCTTCCTTCCTTCCTTCCTTCCTTCCTTCCTTCCTTCCTTCCTTCCTTCCTTCCTTCCTTTCCAGCTGTCTGGCCCAAAACCCTCTGCTTTCCTTCCTTCCTTCCTTCCTTCCTTCCTTCCTTCCTTCCTTCCTTCCTTTCTTTCTTTCTTCCTTCCTTTCTTTCTTTCTTTCTTTCTTTCCCTCTGCTCTCCTTCTTTCTTTCCTTCTTTATTTCTTCCCTTTCTTTCTGTCTTTCTTTCTTCCCTTTCTTTCTTTCTTCTCTTTCTTTTTTGTCTTTCTTTTTTCCTTCTCTCTTTCCTTCTTTCTCTCTCTTTATTTCTTTCTCTCTTTCTCTCTTTCTTTCTTTCTTTCTTTCTTTCTTTCTTTCTTTCTTTCTTTCTTTCTTTCTTTCTTTCTTTCTCCTCTCATTTTTATTTTCGCCCAGAGATTTCCCCTTATCTCCTGGCAAATCCCAGTACAAATGCGCTGTTCCTGCCCGCACCTTCCCACGCATGCCAGCCTTGAAGGGGTTTTAACCCAGGCTGATTAAATTAAACTAAACAACGAGAAGCCTCAGGAAGACGCACAAGGTCCCCATTTGGCGACGGGGGGGGGGGGGGCATCTGCAAACACACCCTTGGGGTCACGTGCCGTGCTGTGAGCGAGGTGCAGGGGTGGGCTCCAGACGACGGGCTGAGGTGTGCCCCCCTCGGCCCCTCAACCCCACACTAGGCTGGTGACCGTAGTCTCGAGGGAAGAGGGGCGGATCGATTACATGCGTAAGTGCTCCCTGCATGGTGAGCTGCGTCTCGAACTACGCAGAGAACGACGGCAAAGACGGCCCCGGGGGGAAGGAGCAGATGCGAGGGGGCAAGCGTGAGAGACGTCGCCCCCCCCCCCCGGCTGCAGGAAGAAGGACAAAGAAAGCCATGGCGTCACCCCAGACAGGGCAGAGAGCACTGCGTGTGACTCTCACTTCTATTTCTACCGGCAGACGTGGCCCGCACGGAGTCATCACGCCCGGGGAAGGTGACGTCACTTTCTCACCCCGGGATCATCTTCCTCCCGTGCACACGTGCTCCTGACAGGAAAGGGGCCGGGCTCTGCCCCGATGCCTCCCAAGGGGTGGGGGCTGAGGGGAGACACACGGAACTAACTCTCTTTCGGGGAAGGGGACCCAGGCAGAGCTCGGAAATCAACGCGGCGACAAGCAAGAACTCGAAGCCAGGACACCAGCCCTCTCTGGGGAGTGCCTGGAGTCGACACAGAGAACACGGCAGACATGGAAAACTCGCGGCCAAGGATAAACAAATGCTCAGGAATGATTTGTGGGGGCTGGAGCAATAGCACAGCGGGGAGGGCGTTTGCCTTGCACGCGGCCAACCCGGGTTCGATTCCCAGCATCCCATAGGGTCCCCCGAGCACTGTTAGGAGTAATTCCTGAGTGTACAGCCAGGAGTAACCCCTGTGCATCACCAGGTGTGACCCAAAAAGAAAAAAACAAAGAATAAACAGATGCTCAAGAATGATTTGTGGAGGCTGGAGCAATAGCACAGCGGGGAGGGCGTTTGCCTTGCACGCGGCCAACCCTGGTTCGATTCCCAGCATCCCATAGGGTCCCCCGAGCACTGCCAGGAGTACTTCCTGAGTGTACAGCCAGGAGTAACCCGTGTGCATCGCTGGGTGGGACCCAAAAAGAAAAAAATAATAATAATTATCTGTCTCTGTGGCCCTAGAGGGGAGAACTCAATCTGATCCAATCAACCGAGAAATGATGTTCACAGACAGTACGTGGGTCGTCTGCAAGCCTAGAATTAGTGGTTGGTTGAACCAGAGACAGGGCTAAATGGCTCTACATTTTTGTTCACGGTTTTGGGTTCTAGAGTTGTCTTTTCACACCCCCCCCTGCAATATACTATAACACGCGTTTTCTTAAATTTAGTTAAAGGGAAATTAGGGGCAGGGCTACGAATCTGAGTCATGAAATAGCCCCATTACGTGGACTCACAACCACAGATCACGAATAGCATTGCACTTTGAGGCCGGAGCAATAGGATGGCAGGGAGGGCGTGTTTGCCTTGCATGAGGCCGGCCCGGTTCGATCCCTGGCATCCCATAGGGTTTCCAGAGCACTGGCAGGAGTAATTCCTGAGTGCAGAGCCAGGAGGAACCCCTGAACGTTGCCAGGTGTGACCCAAAATGTAAAAAAAGGAAAGGAAATTAAAAGAAAAGAAAAGGAAAGAAAAGAAAGGAAAAGGAAAGGAAAGGAAAGGAAAGGAAAGGAAAGGAAAGGAAAGGAAAGGAAAGGAAAGGAAAGGAAAGGAAAGGAAAGGGAAAAAAGGAAAAAAGGAAAAGAAAAAAGAAAAGAAAAGGAAAGGAAAAAAGGAAAAGAGAAAAGAAAAGAAAAGAAAAGAAAAGAAAAGAAAAGAAAAGAAAAGAAAAGAAAAGAAAAGAAAAGAAAAGAAAAAAGAAAAGGAGGGGAGGGGAGGGGAGGGGAGGGGAGAAGAGGGGAGCGGAGGGGAGGAGAGGGTGGCAAGGACTGTGGCAGGCCCAGCAGGAAGGCGGCTCTGCCAACCCAGACGTCCAGCATGCGGCTCCCTTATATCCTGGGCACCACACCGGCTGGACACGCCCAAAGCCCAAGGCCACTTCTTTTTATTTTTTTAATTTTTTAAAATTTTACTGAATCACCGTGAGATAGTTACCAGCTTTCCTGTTTGGGTTACAATCTCACAATGATCCAACACCCATCCCTCCACCAGGGCACATTCCCCACCACCAATATCCCAGGTATATACCTCCCTTTCCCACCCTCCCCCTGCCTCCATGGCAGACAATATTCCCCAGACTCTCTCTCTGCTTTGGGGCATCATGGCTTGCAACACAGACACTGAGAGGTCATCATGTTGGGTCCATTATCTACTTTCGGCATCTCCCATCCCGACTGGTTCCTCCAGCCGTCATTTTCTCAGTGATCCCTTCTCTATTCCATCTGCCAAAGCCACTTCTTAAATCACCGGAGAGGGGCCGGAGGGATAGCACAGCGGGGAGGGCGTTTGCCTTGCACACGGCCGACCCGGGTTCGATTCCCAGCATCCCATAGGGCCCCCCTGAGCACCGCCAGGAGTGATTCCTGAGTGCAGAGCCAGGAGGGATCCCTGTGCATCGCTGGGTGTGACCCAAAAAGAAAAACAATAAATAAATAAATAAATAAATAAATTTAAAAATTTATTTATTAAATAAATATATTTATATATAAAAAAAATTTATTTATTAAATTTTTAAAAAAATCACCGGAGAGGACCACGTTGCCTGCTTCCCGATTCGCACCACTATGGTGTGTTAGCTGCTCGGCCCTGGGGTGGGGCGGGGGGCGGAGAAGCTCTACGAGCGCACGCACCCAACAGCAGTCTCGGCGACCTTCGTCCCCCACACTTACCATGACGCTCTCGTGCTACGGGGATGTCTCTACGAACGCCTCCAGGGAGAGCGGCTGGACGGCTTTGCCATGTCAGCACATTTCCCCCTGCCAAGAGGACAGAGAGAGGATGGGGCGTCAGTCAGAGACGCTGCTCCCCGCGGTGTCCACACCCCGGGCCCTTCTCCCTTCCCTTCCCACGACGGTCAAGGCTAGCTGGGAGCAGTGGGGTCCCGGAATCCTCCAGCTCGTGGCCCCCGCGTTCCCACCCATCCAAGACCCTCGTCGAAACAGGACACGTCTCCCCCACACTGGACACTGGACACTGTTCAACCGCCTTGTCCACACGCCATCAAAGGACTCGGCATCTGCTCAGTGTCTGCAGAAGTTTGTCACTGAGTGCGCCGTGTGTCTCTCTCTGAACCTGCTGGCTTACAGGAAGACATGAACTTTGCACAGAAACATTTTTAAAAGGTTCCTCGTGGGGGCCGGAGCAATAGTGCAGCGAGGAGGGCATCTGCCTGGCATGCAGCCGACCCGGGTTCTATTCCCGGCATCCCATAGGGTCCCCTGAGCACTGCCAGGACTGATTCCTGAGTGCAGAGCCAGGAGTCAGCCCTGTGCATCGCTGGGTGGGACCCAAAAAGCCAAAAAATTCTTTTAAAAAAATGTGCCCATGTCATCTGTGGAATATAAAGTCGCAGAGTGGGAGACTAACACCCAAGAGTCGTCGAGATCAGGACCAGGAGGTCTGCCCCACGGCTTGGAAACTGGCCTCCCATGCTGGGGGAAAAGGCAGCTGAGACAGAGAAGGGAGCACCAAGTAGAGGATGTCGGGAGGACCCATTCGGGTTGGAAGATGTGAGCTGAAAGTAGACTAGAGACCGAACACGAAGGCCACTCAATACCTCTATTGCAAACCACAACACCCAACAGGAGAGAGAACAAAGGGGAATGCCCTGCCGCAGAGGCAGGGTGGGGTGGTGGGGGATGGGGTGGGGGTGGTGGGAGGGATACTGGGAGCATTGGTGGAGGAGAATGGGCACAGGTGGAGGGATGGGTAAACGGTCACTGTGTGAGTGAAATGCAAACACAGAAGTTCATAAGTTTGTAACTGTACCTCACATTGATTCACTAATAATTTTTTTTTAATTTTTAAAATAAATTAAAAATTAAACCATGTCCCCGTGGCCGTGTGTCTGAACGGCTCTGAAGGAAGCAGGGGTCAGCCTAGGTCTGTCATCGTTCAGAACTACAGCCCGGTTCACACCTCGGACGCTTCACATTCGACTCTGTCAGCACGTAAGCAATGATACGAGGAGGAAAAGGGGTTACCCCGCTGCCCCCCGTGAGACGGGTGTCCTAATAGCGCATGCCCTGCAGGGTCACACTGCAGCCTGAGCAGGCAGGAAGGCAGCATCCGCCAGGCCGTGGGCATCTGGGATTTAGTCAGTGCTCAGAATCCACTGGCTGTGCAATTGAAATTTCTATATATATATATATTTTTTGCTTTTTGGGTCCCATCCTGCGATGCCCAGGGGTTCCCCCTGGCTCTGCACTCAAGAATCACTCCTGGCAGTGCTCAGGGGACCCTATGGGATGCTGGGAATCGAACCCGGGTCAGCCACACGCAAGGCAAACGCCCTCCCCGCTGTGCTATCGCTCCAGCCCCCACAACTGAAATTTCTAAGCAGGCTTAGGAGACACTGGATGGAGTGGTCAAGGCCGGGGCCTTGCGGCTAAGGAGCCCGTGGATCATGGTGTGTTGGGCAGGGATCGTCCTGCTTTAAGTCCTCGACTACTCTTCACGCCCCACATGCCGGTCTTGGGTTTTGAAAATTTCCTCAGTAGCGTTGTGTCAAAGGTATTTGTAAAAACAAACTTCAGAGGAGAGAATGGGGTGGGGGGGTGGGGGGAGCCTGTCTTCCCAAGGACAATTCCAAGTTCCTTCCGAGTAACTTGTCTGCCTTCTTAATCTGGGAGGGGTTCAGGACTACCAAAACCGGCTTGGCAATTTGAAACAGTGATGCTTGTGCGTGAAGCCAGGTAGCTGGTGAGCCCCAGGGCAGAGGAGCAACCGTGACTCAAAAGGTCACCACCAACACCAACACCACCACCAACATTATCGGCTCCAATACCATCAACACCAATACCAACATTGCCACCACAACACTATCAACATCACCACCATCATCACCAACACCATCATCATCACCATCAACATCACCAACAACATCATCATCACCATCAACATCATCATCACCATCACCAACACCTTCCCATCACCACCATCACCATCAACACAAATACCACCACCACCACCACCATCACCTTCACCACCATCATCACCACCACCACTATCACCATTACCATCACCACCATCAGCATTATCACCATCACCACCATAATCACCAACACCACCACCATCACCACCATCATCACCATCACCACCATCATCACCATCATCACCATCACCACCACCACTACCATAATCACAACACCACCATCACCATCATCACCAAAACCATCATCACCACCATCACCACCATCATCACCAACACCATCATCATCACCAACAACATCATCATCACCATCAACATCATCATCACCATCACCAACACCTTCCCATCACCACCATCACCATCAACACAAATACCACCACCACCACCATCACCTTCACCACCATCATCACCACCACCACTATCACCATTACCATCACCACCATCAGCATTATCACCATCACCACCAACACCACCACCATCACCACCATCATCACCATCACCACCACCACTACCATAATCACAACACCACCATCACCATCATCACCAAAACCATCATCACCACCATCACCACCATCATCACCAACACCATCATCATCACCATCAGCAACACCATCACCACCATCACCATCACTACCATCACCACCATCATCACCATCACCATCATGACCAATATCACCAACACCATCATCACCAACACCATCACCACCAGCACCACCAGCACCATCTCCAACACCACACTCTGATACCATCTCCATCAACCTTGGCCCATCTTTTCTCTCCCCACTTCAGCATCTCCTCAGCTACCATCCCCCTTCTCCAACACCAACTCCAAGTCCCCCACGACCACCTCCAGCCTCTCAAGGACCAACACACCAATACCGACAGCCCCTACAATCCGCACCATTACCCACACACCTTGCACACCTCCAACCTCAACCAGCTCCTCCTCCTCGACTTGTGTTTTTAGATTACAAATGTATTTCCTATTCCTGTCCCAGGATCACTGTCAGAGCTGGCCCAGCCGACAGGCATTCAGACAGCGAAACCGACAATGTGCTGAGTTCTACTTTTATGATTCTTGGCTGCCCTGTTGGTGAGCATAAGGTAGAGTTAAAGGCCAGACATGGCCCAAAATCGAACCAAGAAAGGAACAAGTGAGTAGCACAGCACCCATTAGGAAAAATGAACCCAGAGAGCAAGTGAGAGAGAGAGAGAGAGAGGAGGAGGGAAGGAAGGAAGGAAGGAAGGAAGGAAGGAAGGAAGGAAGGAAGGAAGGAAGGAAGGAAGGAAGGAAGGAAGGAAGGAAGGAAGGAAGGAGGGAGGAAGAAATGGAGGGAGGCAGGCGGGAAGGAAGGAAGGAAGGAAGGAAGGAAGGAAGGAAGGAAGGAAGGAAGGAAGGAAGGAAGGAAGGATGAACGAAGGGAGGGAGGCAG
Source organism: Sorex araneus (assembly GCF_027595985.1). Taxonomy (NCBI): domain Eukaryota; kingdom Metazoa; phylum Chordata; class Mammalia; order Eulipotyphla; family Soricidae; genus Sorex; species Sorex araneus. Next base: position 199,205 of record NW_026570963.1, read on the forward strand.
GCGGGAAGGAAGGAAGGAAGGAAGGAAGGAAGGAAGGAAGGAAGGAAGGAAGGAAGGAAGGGAAAAAGGAAGGAAGGAAAGAAGGGGAAAAGGAAGGAAGGAAGGAAGGAAGGGAAAAAGGAAGGAAGGAAAGAAGGAGAAAAGGAAGGAAGGAAGGATGGAAGGAAGGATGGAAGGAAGGAAGGAAGGAAGGAAGGAAGGAAGGAAGGAAGGAAGGAAGGAAGGAAGGAAGGAAGGAAGGAAGGGAGGGAGGGAGGGAGGGAGGGAGGGAGGGAGGAAGGAAGGGGGGAGGGAGGGAGCAGGAGGGAGGGAACGAAGGAAGGAAAGAAGGAAGGAAGGAAGGGAGGAAGGAAGGAAGGAAGGAAGGAAGGAAGGAAGGAAGGAAGGAAGGAAGGAAGGAAGGAAGGAAGGGAAAAAGGAAGGAAGGAAGGGAAAAAGGAAGGAAGGAAGGAAGGAAGGAAGGAAGGAAGGAAGGAAGGAAGGAAGGAAGGAAGGAAGGGGAAAAGGAAGGAAGGAAGGAAGGGAAGGAAGGAAGGAAGGAAGGAAGGAAGGAAGGAAGGAAGGAAGGAAGGAAGGAAGGAAGGAAGGAAGGAAGAGAGGAAGGAAGAGAGGAAGGAAGAGAGGAAGGTAGGAACGAGGATGGGAAGGAAGGAAGGAAGGAAGGGAAAAAGGAAGGAAGGAAAGAAGGGAAAAAGGAAGGAAGGAAGGAAGGAAGGAAGGAAGGAAGGAAGGAAGGAAGGAAGGAAGGAAGGAAGGAAGAGAGGAAGGTAGGAAGGAGGATGGGAAGGAAGGAAGGAAGGAAGGAAGGAAGGAAGGAAGGAAGGAAGGAAGGAAGGAAGGAAGGAAGGAAGGAAGGAAGGAAGGAAGGGGCGAGCAGGCGGAGAAGGAAGGAAGAGAGGAAGGTAGGAAGGAGGATGGGAAGGAAGGAAGGAAGGAAGGAAGGAAGGAAGGAAGGAAGGAAGGAAGGAAGGAAGGAAGGAAGGAAGGAAGGAAGGAAGGAAGGAAGGAAGGAAGGAAGGAAGGGAGGAAGGGGCGAGCAGGCGGAGACGGGGTGCGTGCCCGCATACAGACCTCCAGGAGTGTGAGACGGGCGGGGTCCGAGGGTTTTCCGCACTACGATAACGCTTCAAGGAAGCCCCGCCATAGAATTTCATGCTGACCACGAAAGACCTTGGAACTCCTGGGGGTCTTCAGAGCCATCTCAGTTCTCCCTGGCTAGTCGGTGCACGAGGTACCTGGAGCGGAGAGAAAGACAGATAAACGCTTTCGTGAGCGGCGGCACCGCCAGGATCCCCGGCTTCCCACGGTGTCGCCAGGAGGGGCAGCCCTCCCTACCGCCAGGAATTTCCATCAAAGACTGGACCGGGTTCCGTGACGCCAACTGTTTCCATGATGGAATCCAGTGGTTGCAATGACGGAACCCAGTGGAACCCAATAGCTCCAGAGAACCCTGAACAATTCCGAGGAAAAGACTCCAAGGAATACTGGCCGGAAATCCCAACGGGATCTCACCCGAGTCTGCTGGGCGCACAGACCACGCATGAGCTGTGAGGAAGGAAAATCCATCACACAGCGGACTCCCGCCTTCAAGGAAAGTGTGGGCTCTTGCGGAGAATAACCCCGAGGAAGCACGCCCTGACTTCCGCCACGCTGCATAGATTCACACGATATGTCCAGGTTTCCAAGGAAACCCGTGTTCCCTACATGTGTGACTGACTCTCGGTCACAGGAGCACTGCTGGGTGAATGCTCCGCTCCCTAATAAATTCACACTCAAGGCTTCTTCCACTTTGGGAAAAGCTTGTTCCCAGAGTCGAAACAAGGCAGAGTTGTTTGTTTGTTTGTTTCCTTGCTTTTTAGGTCCCACCCGGCGATGCTCAGGGGTTCCTCCTGGCTCTGCACTCAGGAATCACTCCTGGAGGTGCTCAGGGGACCCTATGGGATGCTGGGAATTGAATCCGGGTCGGCTGTGTGCAAGGCAAACGCCCTCCCCGCTGTGCTATCGCTCCCGCCCCCTCTTCTTTTCATTTTCTCTCTCTCTCCTTCCTTCTCTCTTCCTTTTCTTCCCTCTCTCCTTCCTTTCTACCTTTCTTCTCTCTGTCTCTTCCTTTTCTTCCTTCCTTCCTCCTTTCCTTTTCTCCCCTGCCTCCTTCCCTCCCTCCCTCACTCCTTTCTTTCTTTCTTTCTTTCTTTCTTTCTTTCTTTCTTTCTTTCTTTCTTTCTTTCTTTCTTTCTTCCCTTCCTCCCTTCCTCCCTTCCTTCCTTCCTTTCTTTCTTTCTTTTTTTTTTCTTTTTGGGTCCCACCCGGCGATGCTCAGGGCTTCCCCCTGGCTCTGCACTCAGGAATCACTCCTGGAGGTGCTCAGGGGACCCTACGGGGTGCCCAGGTTGGAACCCAGGTCTGCCGCGTGCAAGGCCAACGCCCTCCCCGCTGTGCTGTCGCTCCGGCCCCGAGGCAGGGCTTCTTGGAGCCTGAGCTGCCACAGGCATAATAAACACTGGAGGAAGAGAGAGAAAAAGGTTCCGTGGGAAACCCTGTGTCGCCCACATCTGACCCTCTGGAGGCTTCAAAAATCGGCCTCTGTCAGCAGCAATGCCCAGGGCATTGCGTCGCTGGGACTCTGTGTGCAAGACAACGAAAAACTTGAGGCTGGAGACAGCAGGGCAGGCATGTGCCTTGCACACGGCAAACCCAGGTATAATGCCCGGCATCTCATGCGGTCCCCCGAGCATCTTTAACACCGTCTGTCACTGTCGTCCTGTAGTTCATCGATTGGCTCGAGCGGGCGCCAGTCACGTCTCCATGGTGAGACTCGTTGTGACTGTGTTTGGCATATCCAATACGCCACGGGGAGCTTGCCAGGCTCTGCCGCGCGGGCGGGAGACTCTCGGGAGCTTGCCGGGCTCTCCGAGAGGGACGGAGGAATCGAACCCAGGTCGGCCGAGTGCCAGGCAAACGCCCTCCCTGCTGTGCTATCGCTTCAGTCCTCCAAGCAACACCATGAGTAATTCCTGAGGGCAGAGCCAGGACCAAGCCCTGAGCATCACCAGGTGTGGCCCAAACACAAAAGAAAAAAAAAATTTTTAAAGAGAGAGAGAGAGAGATCAAAATAGAAAACCAGAAATGGATGTTTAAAGGGGGGAAACAAAGGTAATTTCAGAGTATGTCATCTGCCTTTAAATCTCTAGGATTATCCATCCACGTTTACCGGCGCGTGTTGATGGTACTTGCTGAGTCACGGCTGGCCTCTTTCATTTCTAAAGTAAATGAAAGAATGATGTGACTTTTGGTACATCCTTGAACCTTTCGTTTTTAAGTTGTTGCCAGTTACAAGAGGGTTCTGGGTTCGAGGTGTCGTCAGGACCCTTTTCCTGGGCGGTTGCACGGACGTTCAGATTAGCACAAAGCGACGCCCCTCGTACTCTGCCTGGCCCGGCCCACCCTTCCCTCTTCCCTCTCCAACGGAACAATCTCCCAGACTACATCCACTTCTGAAAAAGACGGCTATTTAATAAAACTTCTATTTCTGTCTTGGACCGGCTCCCAAGTTTATGCAATGTTGCCATTGTTTAAGTTTTAGCATTTTGAACATCAAGAGGGTAGGGGAAAAAAAAAACCGACTAGGAGAAAAATTTCCACTTAGAATTTTTAAAAAATTCCCAAAATGTGCATGAGTTTTGTTTTTTATGTTTTGTTTTGTTTTTTTGTTTTTTTTTTAACAGAACTCTGTTCCTCATGGGTCATCCCAATTTCCGGGGACATTCTGAAGAAATTCACACCCTGACCAGAATGCTCATTTTTCACTCGACTTTTATGACATTATCATGACTACTGATGTCATAACTTTTATGACATTAATAGCAGGGAGGGTTCTTAGTAGACTCAGAAAAGAATTCCCTTATGCAATTCCACTCTCGGCTGTCTAACCCCAGGACAGAGAAACATTCATTCACCAGAAAGCACATGGATGTCATTCACTGCAGCCCCCGAAGTAATAGCTAAGATTCACAATCAAGGGGCTGGGGCCCTAGCACAGCGGGGAGGGCGTTTTTGCTTTGGATGCGGCAGACCCGGGTTCGATTCCCAGAATCCCATAGGGTCCCCTGAGCACCGCCAGGGGTGATTCCTGAGTGCAGAGCCAGGAATGACCATTGTGCATCGCTGGGTGTGACCCAAAAAAAGCAAAAAAAAAAAAGCAATAAATAAGTAAATAAATGTCCAACTACTCAGTCCACAGCACTGAAATCAAGAGCCCCAAACTCTCGCACACAAACTAGGGAGGCTGGAACACGGGTGGAGAGGCGTCAACACTGAGGGTGGGACTGGCGCGCCACCAGGGTAGGGCTAAAACTCAACGTGAATAACTTTCTAAATCACTGTGCTTTCATTTAAAAAAAAAATTTAAAAGGCCGGGGAGGGCTGGGTGCCGCCGGAGCGGTCGTGTAGCAGGGAGGGTGCTTGCTTTGCGCACGGCGGACCCAGGCGTTAGCCCCGGCACCACCACACAGCCCCCTGAGCACTGCCAGGAGTAACTCCTGAGAGCAGAGCTAGGAGGAAGCCCTGAGCATCACCGGGTGTGGCCCCAAGAGGAAAAGGAAAGGAAATAAATAAGTAAATGAAAAGCACCCTGGAACCAGAGAAGAAAGGAAAAGGGCACGGAACCTTCCACGGCCCAAAGAAGAGCAATGCGTATGGCTACAGGCAGATTTATAGCCTGGATGTAGGACTCTGAATAGTTCAGCTTCAAACTCCTCAATATTCCTAAAATTCCTTGCTCCTCCTGTTCCAGACACATGCTAATATGGAAAATTTGATGGTAAGTTTCTGTGTTCCCATCTCTCAAAAAAAAAAAGGAAAGAAGGGGCTGGAGCGATAGCACAGCGGGTAGGGCATTTGCCTTGCACACGGCTGACCCGGGTTCGATCCCCGGCATCCCATAGGGTCCCCCAAGCACCGCCAGGGGTCATTCCTGAGTGCAGAGCCAGGAGGAACCCCTGAGTATAGCTGGGTGGGACCCAAAAAGCAAAAAAAAAAAAAAAGGAAAGAAAAGGAAAAAAAAATACTAAACGCAGAAGAATACAAATACCGAGAAGATTTGTGAAAATCAATAGGCATTTGGAAATAAATCACCTTAAATAGGGCTAGTGATGCGTACACACTCCAGGACCCCCCCCCCCCCGCTCGCAGTTTATGGATCCCAAAGTGAATGATCGTATCGGTCAACCCACCTTCCCTTAGACAGACGTCGGCGTGACAACCACCTGCCTAAATGACCAGAGAGGGTGTTCCCTCACATTCTGGGTGGCGCAAGTCTGTGTCGAAGAAAACCAGGACAACTGAGATGATGCGTTCATTCACGGAAACTGTGTCCGTTCAACGCGTGACACCCTAAGCCCATAGCACCGTGAGCGCACCCACCTTGCCACAGCCTTGGGGAGACACACAGAAGGCATAAAGGTGCTGGAAATAGGTGGCTGTGTATATGCTACATATACCAACACACACACACACAAATACACACACACACACACACACAGAGCTTTCAAAATTACTGAGTATTCAGAAGGGATATAAGCAGAGCATTCAATAGGGGGAAAAAATAGCATCGGAGGTTCCGTGGTGAAATTCTCGCCAGCCAATGGGGAAACAGCGTGTAGTCCTCTACCCCCAACAGGGTGGGGGGAAGGAAGTGGAACGTTCTGCTCATTTTGGCTCCTTGCGAAGATGGATCACAAAACAGCAACCCAGGGGCTGGAGTGATGGCACAGCGGGGAGGGCGTTTGTTTGCCTGGCACGCGGCAGACCCGGGTTCGATTCCCAGCATCCCATAGGGTCCCCCGAGCACCGCCAGGGGTGATTCCTGAGTGCATGAGCCAGGAGGAAGCCCTGAGCATCGCTGGGAGAAAAAAAAAAAAAATCAGCGACCCAAAGGCAACTGGTCAACCAACAGGGTGTGCCTCAGAGAATGACGGGGACGGAGCTAAGGAAGGAGGTTTCCAAAAATAGCCAGACGAGGAAGTGTGGGTTTCCCCACAGCCTGGCTTGGGAGATGCCCGGACTAAAGCAGCGGAGAAGATCAAAGGTTCCTAACAAGTGTCTCTCCACGGTCAGATTTCCCCCGTGTCTTGATCAAGGTCCCTCAGACCGTGTTTATTTTGCGGATGTCTCAAGAACCTCTCCATTTTCCCAAGTCATCCTCACAGATTGCAAGCTTGGACCTTTGTTGGGAGCTGCCACCAGGGAGTGGGGGCGAGGGGCAGTGAGGGTAGAGGAGGGAAGACCATGGCAGTGAGTCGGGAAGGGTGGCTCTGCAGAGAACTGAGTGTTGAAAGGAGCTAATGGAACATAGCGCATAACCTTTCAGTAACCACAATGCCCACGGGGGGGGGGGGGGAGAGGAGAGAGAGAGAGAGAGAGAGGAGGAGAGAGAGGAGGAGAGAGAGAAAGGAGAGAGGAGAGAGATACAGAAGAGAAGAAAGACAGGAGAGGAGAGAGTGAGGATAGAGAAGAGAAAGAGAGGAAAGACAGAGGAGAGAGAGGAGAGAGAAGGGATGGGAAGGGAAGGGAAGGGAAGGGAAGGGAAGGGAAGGGAAGGGAAGGGAAGGGAAGGGAAGAGAAGGGAAGGGAAGAGAAGGGAAGGGAAGAGAAGGGAAGAGAAGGGAAGGGAAGAGAAGGGAAGGGAAGGGAAGGGAAGGGAAGGGAAGGGAAGGGAAGGGAAGGGAAGGGAAGGGAAGGGAAGAGAAGAGAAGAGAGAAAGAGAGGAGAGAAAAAGGAGAGATAGAGAAGAGAGAAGAGATAGGAGAGACAGGAGAGAGATAGAGAAGAGAGACAGGAAGAGAGAGGAGGGAGAGAAAGGAGAGAGAGGAGAGACAGAGAAGAGAGAAGAGAGAGGAAGAGAGGAGAAAGAGGTGAGAGAGAGAAGAGAGAAGAGAGGAAAGACAGGAGAGAGAGGAGGGAAATAGAGAAGAGAAGAGAGAAAGAGAGAGGAGAGAGAAGAGAGAAAAGAGAGGAAGAGACAAAAGAGGAGAGAGAGAAAGGAGATAGAGGAGAGAGGAGAGAGAGAGGAGAGAAAGGAGAGAGAGAGGACAGAGAGAAAGAAGAGAGAGAGAGAGAGAGAGAAGTGCTTGCCAGCAGGACTAGGAAGAAGGGTCGGGAGGGACCCTGGGGACACGGGTGCTGGGAAATATGCGGTGGCGAAGGGGTGGGTGTTGGAACCCTGTAGGTCTGAAACCCAACCATGAGCAACTTTGTAACTGTGTATGTCAGGATGAATCAATTTTTTAAAATAGATAAACTTTTGGGGCCGGAACGATAGCACAGTGGGTAGGACGTTTGCCTTGCATGTGGCTGACCCGGGTTTGATTCCCAGCATCCCATAGGGTCCCCTGAGCACCACCAGGGGTAATTCCTGAGTGCAGAGCCAGGAGTGACCCCTGAGCATTGCTGGGTGGGACCCAAAAAGCAAAAAAAAAAAATCATAAACATGTTTTTCAGGAAGCCTTCTTTGTCTCGGAATCTCCACCTTTCTCCACCTCAGAAGAGCCAGGAATGGGGTTTGGGGACAGAGGGTGAGCAGGTGAGCAGTAATGAATGACTAAACCTTTCATAGAGAGAAAGGGGGGAAAGCAGGAACAAGAAGACATGCAGGATTGAAAGTTACTTTCCGAGTCTCCGCCATCATAAAAGCCGGCCCAAGTTTTGTGTGTTTCAGATGCTGTTGGCATAAATACCCACCCAAGTTCCAAATGTACCCCTGGGGGCTGGAGCGATAGCACAGCGGGGAGGGTGTTTGCCTTGCATGCAGCCGACCCGGGTTCAATTCCCAGCATCCCATACGATCCCTTGAGCACTGTCAGGAGTAATTCCTGAGTGCAGAGCCAGGAGTAACCCCTGCGCATCGCCTGGTATGGCCCAAAAGGAAAAAGAAAGAAAACAAATCAGAAATTAGAAACAAAAGCCTCAAAAGCCGTTTCATCATCACCACCATCATCATCATCATCATCATCACCATCATCATCATCATCATCATCATCATCATCATCATCATCATCCCGTTGATCGTCGATTTTCTCGAGCAGTCTCAGTAACGTCTGCATTCATCCTAGCCCTGAGATTTTAGCAGCCTCTCTCTACTCGTCCTTCCCAACGGTGCCGCATTGGAGGCTCTTTCAGGGTCAGGGGAATGAGACCCAGCATGGTTACTGGTTTTGGCATATGAATACGCCACGGGGAGCTTGCCAGGCTCTCCATGCGGGCAGGAAACTCTCAGTAGCTTGCCAGGTTCTCCCAGAGGGAGAACTAGGCTATAAGATGTCACGTGGCCGCAAAGCCAAACCAGAAAAATTGAAATGAAGAGAAGGGCCGAAGAGAAAGAGTTCAGAGGGCTGAGCAAAGGCTTTGCGATGAGTACAATCCCAAAACCAAAAATATTGTTGGACGGAGAGGTAGGGGCGGAGCTAACGTTCTTTCCTTGTACGCAGCAGACCCCACTTCAATGGCTGGCGCACCAAAGGGTCCCCTGAGCACAGATTGAGCACAGAGCTGGGAGTCAGCCCTGACCACCATCAGGAATAAATAACACCCCGCAAAAAATGGAAACAAAAATAAGGGCCCATCCGTGCATGGATAAGCATGAGTATGTATGAACTGCAAATTGAGGGGCAGTGAATATTCAGTACACAAGAGTCAATCCTAAACTATGTGTGGTCACGGATCCACCAGTAGTAACCCGAGGGTCCCCTGGGATATTCGGAGCCAACCAGTGTCCCCCTCAGCTGGCTGATGGCCACAGGCGAACGAAGAAACAGGGGCCACCAGACTGGCTGGTCACCAGAGGCTGTTTATTCAAGTCTCGTGGCATTAGGTATAGAGAAATCATGAAGGGTTGGGGGCAGCAACTGCACATAGGTGGGGGTGGGAACAAGGACTGGAGCGATAGCACAGCGGGGAGGGCATTTGCCTTGAAAGTGGCCGACCCGGGTTCGATTCCTCCACCCCTCTCGGAGAGCCCGGCAAGCTCCCGAGAGTCTCCCGCCCACACGGCAGAGCCTGGCAAGCTCCCCGTGGCGTCTTCGAGATGCCAAACACAGTCACCACAAGTCCCACCATGGAGACGTGACTGGTGCCCACCCGAGCAAATCGATGAGCAACGGGACAACAGTGCATCCAACACGGGTTTGGCATGATCATAAACAATGAACACAGGTAACGCCCTTCCTTCGGGAAAGTTCTTCCAGAAGATTGACTCAAGGACACAATCTCATCTAAGTGCTCATCACTCCGGATTTCTACTAGGAGATCCGCCCATGGGTGGAATTGCATCTACGAATTGTTACTTTCTCCTTTCCTTGGCCAGTATCCACTGAAACATCTCAAATTCTCTTCTTTTTTTTTTTTTTTTTTGCTTTTTGGGTCAGACCTGGCGTTACATCTGCGTTACTCCTGGATCATGCATTCAGGAATTACTCCTGGTGGTGCTCGGGGGACCCTATGGGATGCTGAGGATCGAACCTGGGTCGGCCGCGTGCAAGGCGAATGCCCTCCCCGCTGTGCCCTACTCCAGCCCCTCAAATTCACTTCTTAATAGTATGTCTAGCCGTGTTGTATGGACACAGTAAGAGAGATATTAAGCTTAAAGGGTGGCTCTTCCTGGGGACATCTCGCCCTAGATTCCAGACCACAGTGCTCAGGCCAGGTTAGTCTTTCCTAACCCCAGCGGGGTCCTGATTCACTTACTTCTCTTTGAGTCATGACAGAGTTTGCTCCATGACTGTGCTCTTAGCTACGGCACTTAGCCTGTCCCTTCTCGATGCCAGGGTATCTTACGGCTGCCCTGGGTCCATCCAGGTCCCTCGCCAGGACCCCTCTTGGAGAGGGGTTAAACTGAGGTTTAAGTCAAAGAAACACGATGGACGCGCAGGAGTAAATATTATTCGGAGTCAGCCGACTCCCAAGTTACAAAAGCACGGCGTTAACCGTCCTCCTGTGTCTACACAGAAAGGACATGGCTCGGAAATAAACTATGAAAAGAACATGAAGGAAAGAGAAAAGCAATATTGCGCTCACATGTACAAATCCAGAAGCTTTGTCCTACAAGTTGCAGGATCTGATTTGGGGATATCCGGGATTAACAGATAAAGGAAGGAGAGCTCAAAGGAGAGATTAAACATAAACACCGGAGGATTGGGAGAAGCCGATGGAATCGGGTGTGTCTGGGAACCAGGGTGCTGGGCGGAACTCAGCAAACCTAAACTCCCGGCAGGAAGGAGCAAGGACAAACCAATGGTACTTCTCAGAATGCTTAGAAACTGGAATCCAACGGTGGGAGAAGAACCAGCAAATGTATACGTGTTCCAAAATTGACAGATTCAGGGCTGGAGTGGTAGCACAGCGGGGAGGGCGTTGGCCTTACACACAGTTGACCCAAATTCGATTCCCAGCATCCCAGAGGGTCCCCCGAGCACTGCCAGGAGTGCTTCCTGAGTGCATGAGCCAGGAGGAACCCCTGTGCATCGCCGGCTGTGACCCCAAAAAGCAAAAAAAAAAAAAAATTAATTAAAAAAAATGAAATTTACAGATTCAAACTCGTTACAGACTTGCTTTTGAAAACTATGCAGGAAGTAGGAGCTGGAACTTTTCAACGTCTCCTGGCACTGCTGAGCTATTTTATCACCACCCGAATGAAAGCCACTGATTTTGCATAATCTCCTTTTATTATGGAAAAAAAAAAGTGCAAAAGGTGCGCATTTGTTATAGAAATTAAAAGCCATAATGCAAACTAACCTATTATGCAGGCAGCTATGACAAATCTGAACACCGCGTCCTTTGGGGCTGACAGAATTAATTTCCCCCGTCTCGGAGGTTCTTAAGCCCTCTCTAAAAATAAAAAATACAAAAACACACACTGAGCCCCTCGAAATCCATCTTGGCTTCTCTTGGAGAACATTAAAACTTCCGGGGCTGTGGGTGCACGGCATAGCCATTGATCCCAGTGACAGTTAGTTGAGAGCACTGTTTTGTGAGTTGTCCACTATTAAAGACATCCCAGAGACTCCATGGGAACCATGCCCACCCTCTACTCCTTTCTGCCTCCAAAGTACAAATTCTCTTTGTTCGGGGAGGAGGGGTCACAGCTGGCAGTGCCCAGGGCTCACTCCTGCCTCTGCACTTGGGCTCAGTGCTGGTGGTTACTCAGGAAACCACTCGGGATGCCAGGGATCGAACCCAGGCCGGCTGCATGCCAGATAAGCACCCTCCCTGCTGGGCTATCAAAGTTCGTTTTTCCTGGGGGTCTGAGCCACAGTGCAGCAGGGTGGGGGCTCGCCTTGCTCCCGGCCCGCCCAGGTTCGATCCCTGGCACCCTATGTAATCCCTGAGCATCAGCCAGAGGGGTCCCTGAGTTCAGAACGAGGAATAATCCCTGAGTACTGCGGGGTACGGCCCCCAAACAAACCAAAAACAAAGAAGCAAAATACGTCTTTCTGCATCCTCCCCTGAAGCCCGATTTTGTTTTATTTATTTAGCCTGGCAAGCTCCCCGGGGCGTATGTGATACGCCAAAAATAGTCTCAACAAGTCTCACAATGGAGACGTTACTGGTGCCCGCCCGAAAAAAATCGATGAGCAACGGGATGACAGTGCTACAGTAATTTTTCTTTTTCTTTTTTTTTTGCTTTTTGGGTCACCCCCGGTGATGCTCAGGGGTTACTCCTGACTGTACACTCAGGAATGACTCCTGGCGGTGCTCAGGTGACCCTATGGGATGCTGGGAATTGAACCCGGGTCAGCTGCATGCAAGGCAAATAAATGCCCTCCCCGCTTTGCTATCACTCCAGCCCTGAGCCCAATTTTTTTTTTAATTTTATTGAATCACTGTGAGATAGTTACAAGCTTTCCTGTTTGGGTTACAATCACACAGTGATCCAACACCCATCCCTCCACCAGTGCACATTCCCCACCACCAATATCCTGGGTATACCCCCCCCTTTCCCACCCTCCCCCTGCCTCCATGGCAGACAATATTCCCCAGACTCTCTCTCTACTTTTGGGCATCATGGCTTGCAACACAGACACTGAGAGGTCATCATGTTGGGTCCATTATCTACTTTCGGCATCTCCCATCCCGACTGGTTCCTCCAGCCATCATTTTCTTAGTGACCCCTTCTCTATTCCATCTGCCTTCTCCCCTCCGCTCATGAAGCAGGCTTCCAGCTAGGGGGCAATCCCCCTCTGAGCCCAATTTTATTAATTATTTTCCTTTACTTTAATAAGCACCATGGCGTACACAGCTGTTCATCTAACAGTCGGATGTTCCAAGCCTGACCCCCCACTTGAGTGTCGTTCCCTGGCCTGCTGTCCGCATTTTCCCAACTGCCCCCCCCCCGAGCCTGGCCTTTGAGCGGGCACCTAGTCCCTTGTCTCATCTTATTGGTCACAACCTCTTGGAATGATCAGAAACGCTTCGGGAATTAAAAAAAAAAATGTGGGTGGGGCTGGAGGGGTAGCACAGTGGGGAGGGCATGTGCCTTGCACTCCGCTGACTCGGGTTCGATTCCCAGCATCCCATAGGGTCCCCCGAGCACCGCCAGGAGTGATTCCTGAGTGCAGAGCCAGGAGGAACCCCTGAGCATCGCCTGGTGGGACCCAAAAAGCAAAACAAAACAAAACAAACAAACAAAAAACCCGGCATGGAGGTGTGGACTGGAGTGATAGCACAGCGGGGAGGGCGCTTGCCCTGCACGCAGCCAACCCAGGTTCAATTCCCAGCATCCCATGGGGTCCCCCAAGCACCGCCAGGAGTCATTCCTATGTGCATGAGCCAGGAGTCAGCCCTGAGCATTGCCAGGAGTAACCCAAAAAGCAAAAAATAATTGTGAAAATGATGACATCTCAGCACGACAAAGTTGCGTCTTTGTCTGAGGGTCACTGTGTTGCTGGCTCCGGGTGTGTGGTTGAGTTGGCTTCTGTGTTCTTCCTCGTGCTCCTCCTGGAATGTCAGAACTGTGGAACTGTGAGGTGTGCAGCGGTCACAGCTCCGTGTCCAAGGACTTGTGAGCCCAGCGGCTGAGACTCACGGGCACACAGGTGCACCCAGCGGGATACCCCCGGTGCCCTCGGGAGATGGGCAGTCCGTGCCCCCCACCTCACCAAACACCCACCCGTCACTGCTGCCGTCTCGCCAAGGGCCAACAACCCCACTTGTTGCAGTTCCATTTTGGACATGGACCTGCATCCAGCCAGTGCAGGATCTTCTCCCCTGGTCGCCGTTCTCTGAAACCCTGGCTGAGACCCAGGCCGTCGTCTTCATGTTATTCTACGGGACGCACCGGAAGGAACTTCCGCCAACACCCAAACTTCATTCTCCTCCCAAGCGAGAATTCCCCCAAGTTGACTTCCTCCAACCTGATGGAGTCACAGTGAATCCCAAAGTCACACATGACTGGGCCTCGGGGCCACTGTGGTCCATCACCCAATTCCTTCATGTTGCTCCGGTGACACTCCCAGGTGCCCTCCCACCCACCCCACCATCCAGCCTGCCTTTAGGGTGGGCACTTCTTTTTTGGCATTTTGGGTCACACCTGGCGATGCTCAGCAATTCCTCCTGGCTGTGCCCTCAGGACACTCTCCTGGCAGTGCTCAGCAGACTCTATGGGATGCCAGGGATCGAATCTGAGCCAGCAGGTTGCAAAGTCAATGCCCGACTAGCCGTACGATCGCCCCGGCCCCAGGGTGGGCATTTTTGTTGCTGTTGTTTGATTTTGACCTACTGTGCTGTGGTTCGGCCCTTATGGTGGACGTTTTTCAACTCACTTGGTGCTGGGCATTACTGGACTGTGACGGATCAGGTTTCGTGCATAAGCATAAATGCTGTCCTGCTGTCCACCGGCTTCTTCCCCCTGACTGACCACAGCCCTTCGTCATTGTTCTAAAGTTCTCTTCCCAGGGGCGGGAGAGACAGCCCAGCGGGGAGGGCGTTGGCCTGGCACGCGGCCGACCCGGGTTCGATTCCCAGCATCCCATAGGGTCCCCCTGAGCACTGCCAGGAGTCATTCCTGAGTGCAGAGCCAGGAGGAACCCCTGTGCATCACCGGGTGGGACCCAAAAAGCAAATAAATGAATAACTAAATAAATAAAGTTCTGTTCCCATTCTCTCCCTCCCCAAGACCCCCAGCCCAGCCCACACCCCCAGGGCCAGTCTCCTCCTGCCGAACGTTGAGAAAAGGACATCAAAGAGAACGGGCCCCCGGGGTCTCCTGGCAGGAGGGTGCCTGCTGGTTCTCCGGTGGGTCCCCAAGGCCACACCTGGTGCTGGTGGGGAAATTCGTGCCATTGGGAAGTGAATCCAAGGTGGGGAGCGGGGGTCTCCAATAACGGGCTGTGGCTCAAACCCTGCACCACTGCCCCCATTCCCCTCGCAGGGAAGGTCAGAGGCCAGCAACCCCCACAACCATCGACCGAGTCACGCCGGCAGCCGAGGAAGGGTAACGAGAGCTACAGAGATGTTCTCCCTCTCACCTAACCGTGCAGAGCATAAGTGACGGTGAAATATCTCGAGGCCAGACCACGAGACAAGGCCAGTGTGTAATCCCGCTGGACGCCGGGGCCCAAGGCCCTGATCTTTGTCAGGGTGGGGCTGGGAGCACTCAGCCAAGCAGGTGGGCCAGTGCTAGACCCCCTCAGGGCCATGCCAGAGGGAGTCTGGGGGGCGGGGGGACCCTGAGGAGTGAAACATGGAACTCAGGGTGTCACCCATGGTAGGGATATTTTTTTTTAATTTTGCTTTTTGGGTCACACCCTGCAATGCACGGGGGTTCCTCCTGGCTCTGCACTCAGGAATTACCCCTGGCGGTGCTCAGGGGACCCTATGGGATGCTGGGAATCGAACCCGGGTCGGCCGCGTGCAAGGCAAACGCCCTCCCCGCTGTGCTATCGTTCCAGCCCCAACCCATGGTAGGGATATATGTCGGGGTCCAGAGAGCTCAGCCCAGGGAAACCTACACACCAGACACCACACGATTCAACCACCAAGACACAAGGTCACAGCAGCAGCGGCAGTTACAAGACCCTCCGTGATGGCGGAGTCACCCCCATGGCCAACTTCAGGGTGGCAGGGAAAGGGCTGTGGTCTAGACACACGTGAACGGCACCACGGGTCACCTCAGTACTGACCCCCGCAAAAAAAAATGTTTCCTTTTGTAATTATTTCACTTGTATCCCTTGTCGTCCCGTTGATCCTCGATTTGCTCGAGCGGGCGCCAGTCACGTCTCCATTTGTCCCTGTCGCGAGCTAGTGCAGCCCAATGATATCTGCTCGCTCCAGGAACAGGAAGAGCCTCAAATCGTTCATTCAGGGATTTGACGAAGAAGTCTGACCATCTCGTTGGGGCGGGCGGCCACGAGGTCTTCTGACGTCCCGTGGGACAGTTGAAACAGTAACAATGTTAATTATTTAGTTCCCCAAAAAAGGCCACCGTTCATATCTACGGTGTCTACTGTGCTTGATTGATTTCATCGCTATCTACTCACTTTATACAAACAGATGCAGATGGGGGCGGGGAGATGCTAACCGCGCATAAGGCGCCTGGGGCCAACTTGGGTTTAATCCCCCGTAGCCCATATGAGTCCCTGAAGCAGCAGCCACACATGTGGCCACGTCACCACGGAACAACAACAGCGACACAGCCCAGGAAAAGCAAGAAAACGGGGCGGGAGCATTGAGTGAGTGAGAAGAAGAACCACATGGAAGGTTCCACGTGCACCTCACGACCCAGTAAATTTTCAGACCCTGAGTTTTGCAACACGGGTACTGAGGGAGGCAGGCAGGTAGGGACGGACCCTCCCAACGCAACTGCAGTAAATTTCCCAGGAATGACAGCCCTGCCCTCAGGGAGAGCTGAAGTCAGGCCCTAACAAGCTCTCGGGGGGGCCTGGACCACCCCCCTCCCAGAGAAGCAGGAACCAAGGCCAGGGAAGGAATTTCCAAGAAGCCCATCCCCCACCCCCAAGCCCCCTGGCAACCCCCTTAGCAACGGACTCTGACCCGGGGAGAAGCCCCAGGCGGGGGGCAGGTGGGAGAAACCCCATCCAGGCCCCTGGGGCCCAGGGAGGGCGCAGACGCTGCCCCAGCCCAGGTGCTGCGTGTGCCCACGTGGCCGAGCACGCGTGTCGCCCGCATCTCCCCTCTGGAGACGGGGACGTTCGTGCTTTCCTGTGTGATGCTGGGGTGTGTGTCGGGGTCTCTCCGCCCTCGGGGAAGCCCGGGTTCTCTCTCTCTCTCTCTCTCTCTCTCTCTCTCTCTCTCTCTCTCTCTCTCTCTCTCTCTCTTTCTCTCTCTCCCTTTCTCTCTCCCTTTCTCTCTCTCACTTCCTCTCCCTCCACACCTTCAAAAACCCTCCAAATAAAATCTATGTATTTCACTGCTCGTTTGCTTCTGAAATTCCTTTCCGCGAGGCGAGACAAGAACCCAGTAACCCTGGGCCCCGGGGGGGCAGAGGCGGATGGGGAGAAAGTGACCGTCTCTCTCCCCTCCCCGCCTCACACGAGCCCCCCGTGGGGCCCACCGACATCAGTACGAGATAATATGTTGCAATAAGCAATAGAGAGCAAATTAATTAGAGCCTGCTAAGGGAGCAGGCTTGGGGAGTAGGTGGGAAACGGGGGACACTGCTGGCGGGAAGAGCTACCTAAAAAAAAAAAACAATCAGTAAGATTCTGCATAGCGGGACTAGAGCGATAGCACAGCGGGGAGGGCGTTTGTTGGCCGTGCACGTGGCCGACCTGGGTTCGATTCCCAGTATCCCATAGGGTCCCCCGAGCACCGCCAGGAGTAAATTCCTGAGTGCATGAGCCAGAAGGAACCCCTGTGCATCGCCGGGGTGGGACCCAAAAAGCAAAATAAATAGATAAATAAATAGATAAATAAATAAATAAATAATAGAGCTATAATTATATTATATTTTATTATATTTATATTATATTATAATTAAATTATAATAGAAATAAATAATTAATTAATTAAAAAATCCGAACAAGAAGCTATCATCCGATACCGTTGTGTCAGAAGCAAATATCCAAACGTGTGGATATGGAGGTAGACAGATATCACAGTGGGTCTTGCAGAAAGCCAATCCAGACTCCTTCCCTGGCACCCCTTATGGTCCGCCCACCCCCCTCCCCGAAGTCCAGCAGGCGTGATCTCGGAGCCAGAAATAAGCCCTGAGCGCCAGTGGGTGTAGCAAAAAATAAAAATAAAATAATGAAGTCGAGAAAAGAATTCTGGAGATTTCCAGTGCCGTGGGGAGACGGTGAGGCAGGAAATCTCTCTCCGCTGCTGGTGGGAAACCTCCGATGTCTTACTTGGAAGCGTCAGAGTCCAATTCCCACACGCACCGAGTCTTGGCTCCGAGCCCCCAGACTGAGACACGACGTCTGCTTTCCCTGCTTCCGCATAACACCTTCGGAGCACTTCCAACAGCGGGCGGGACGGACGGGCAGACACCCCTCGAGACGCCACAGTGAGGGACAGACCCAGGAGCTCAAAGGCTCGAGGGGGACCAAACAGCCACATGCCTGGAACCGAAAATCACCCGCTGCCCGGAGGACAGAATTAGACCGTCCACCAGCCTGCCTTACACCCACCTGCCTGCACTCAGGGAAATCCAGAGCAATCCGAGGGTCTGCTACCTTCCTCCCCCCGTCCCCCGCCAAAAGGAGCACAGCTTCCTTTCGTCCCTTCCGGCCAAGGAAACACAAGACCCTTTGTCCCTTTATCCATCAGAGAGACTTTAATTTAATCACTGAGATGGGAGGCTTCCCCCCACCTCCCCAGCCTGCTGGTACCCTGGCAGTCACGCCCAAGAACTGCCTCTGGGCACATTTAAGCACATTAACGGTCATGACTGCACATGGACCAATAGCACAGCGGGGAGGGCGTTTGCCTTGCACACGGCCGACCCGGGTTCGAGTCCTCCATCCGTCTCGGAGAGCCCGGCAAGCTCCCGAGAGTCTCCCGCCCGCACGGCAGAGCCTGGCAAGCTCCCCGTGGCGCATTCGAGATGCCAAACATAGTCACGACAAGTCTCACCGTGGAGACGTGACTCGAGCGAACTGATGAACAACGGGACGACAGTGCAACACCAGTGCTACAAGTGCTCATGATTCAGAGAGTCACAAATGAATCTCGGGAAAGAACAGTACGCCCCAGAGATGCCTCTGGACTGTGGAGCCGGGTGACGGGCACTGGAGCAGATAAGGAGGTCCTGGGGTCAGCTCCGGGTGTCCAGCCTTGAGCCTCAATCGACCTCCTAGTCCCAGGAGCTCCAGACACAGAAAGGGTCACGTGCAGGTTATCCTAACTGCAGCATCTCACCGTGATTGGGATTGGACTGGGCACAGCAGAGTCGGAGAGGGGGTGGGTCCATCATGCTGAACTTTATGCGATTGGACCTTCCCGTGCACCGGGACCCTCTTTAGAACACGTGTGCATATCTGGCAATCAAGTGAACAGCCACCGGCTGCTTCCCGGAGGCGGTTTCTCCACACGCCTGTCATCCTTCACCCCGCGTCTGCCCGGACCCCGTGTGCAACGTGTCCAGACACGTTGGGGAACTGTTTCTCCCTCCGTATTGTAGTGAATTCTAGAATTCCAGGAACACGCGGCCACTTCCACAGCCGCACGACATCCCGTGCTATTCATAGCAAACAATGCGGAATAAATTATTCGATTGGGTGTTCAATTGTTGAAGGTAGACAATTATTGTGGAAAAAAAATAAATTTTTCCCTTTTTTTTTTTTTTTTTGCTTTTTGGGTCACACCCAGTGATGCTCAACGGTTCCTTCCGGCTCTGCAAACTCAGGAATGACTCCTGGCAGTGCTCGGAGGACCCTACGGATGCTGGGAATCGAACCCGGGTTGGCCACATGCAAGGCAAACGGCGTCCCCACTGTACTATTGCTCCGGCTCCTAATTCTATTTTTTTTTAAACCCAGTCAGCCTCTCTGACCCCAGCCTCACTGGAGGGTCAGTGTATCCGCTCGGGACAGCATCTCAATCAACTTCTAATTTTTCACTTGACTTCTCTCTGTCCCTCTGCTTGCACCAGCTGTGGTCCAGATCTTACAAAAACCAAGAGTGAAAATCGGGGAGGCGGGAAGAAGAAAGGACGAGGGGTCCCCCCTTCCCTGTCCCCGGGAGGACAGAGGCCCATGGTGGTGGACATTTTAGCGGTGATACATTGCTGGAGCGATAGCACAGCGGTTGGGCGTTCGCCTTTCACGTGGCTGACCCCGAGTTCGATTCCTCCGCCCGGTCTCGGAGAGCCCGCAAGCTCCCAAGAGTCTCCCGCCCGCACGGCAGAGCCTGGCAAGCTCCCCGTGGTGTATTCGAGATGCCAAACACAGTCACAACAAGTCTCTCAATGAGAGACGTTACTGGTGCCCGCTCGAGCAAATCAATGAGCAACGGGATTGCATTTGGCATATATTTGGCATTTGGTGCATTGTGCAAAACCAGTGTCTTAAAATGTTCACATTCTAGCAACGACCATCAAGAAAAAACAGCTGGGGGGGAGGGGGGCAGAGAGACAGGACAGTTGGGAGGGCATTTGCCTGGCATGCGGAAAACCCGAGTTCGATTCCCAGCATCCCATAGGGTCCCCCAAGCACCGCCAGGGGCAATTCCCGAGTGCAGAGCCAGAGTAACCCCTGTGCATCGCCGGTGGGACCCAAAAAGAAATAATTAATTAATTAATTAATTTTAAGAAATTATGCTCAGAAGACCTAGGGGAAGTGAAGAGACGGGGCACCCGCCCATCCGAGACATTCTGGCTACCCCAACCTGGCTACAGTTCAACACAAGGATGTGGGGGGGGCCAAAGAGGTAGCCCAATGGTTAGGGCATCTGTTGGCCGGGAACATAGCTAAGCAGATTCAACCCCCAGCATCCCTATGGTCTGCCAGGAGCAATTCCTGAGGACAGAGCCAGGGGGAACCCCTAAGCACAACCAGGAATCACCTCCCGTCACAAGAGCACCCCAGGGTGAGAGGGTCCAGTGGGGCCAGGGATGACGAGGGTGTGACCGGGCAGGGCTTGGGGCTCCTGGGAAAGCAGAAGAAACCACAGTGTTCTGGGGGTGGCAGCCTCATGAAGTGCGTGCCGTGCTCGCACCCCCCCTCTCTCTGTCTCTCTCTTTCTCTCTCTCTTCTTCCCGCTCTCTCTCTTTCTCTGTCTCAGTCTCTCTATCTCTGTCTCTCTCTGCATATCCCTCTCCCCCTCTCTCCCTTTTTCTGCTCTCTCTTTTCCCATCTCTCCCTCTCTCCATCCCTCCCTCTCTGTCTCTCTCCCTGTCTCTCCCTCTCTCCATGTCTCTCCCTTCTCTTGCTCTCTCTCTCACTCCCTTTCTCTTTCTGTCTCTGTGTCTGTCTGTATCTCTCTCGCCCCTCTCCTCTCTTTTCTCTCCTCTCTCTACCTCTGTCCATCCCTCCCTCTGTCTCTCTATCTCTGTCTCTCTGTCTGTCTCTCCCTCTTCCTCTTTGTCTCTCCTCTCTCTCCCTCTGTCTCTCCCTCTTTCTCCCTCTCTCCCTCTCTCCCTGTCTCTCTCTCCCTCTCTCTTCCTCTCTCTCTCCCTCTCTGTCTCTCCCTCTCTCTCCCTCTACCTCTCTCTCCCCCTCTCTTCCTCTCTATCTCTCTCCCTGTCTCTCTCTCCGTCTCTCTTCCTCTCTCTCTCTCCCCCCCTCTCTCCCCCCCTCTCTCTCCCCCCCTCTCTCTCCCTCTCTCTTTCACTCTCTCTCTCTCTCTCTGGGCTGAGGAGGGGCCATGCCCCACACTGCTGAGGTGCAAACGACACCAGGGATCGAACCCTGGGTCTTTCCCTGCTCCTCTCACTCATGCTCGGCCCTTGGCACCGGCCACGCAACCCCTGGCCTGTGGGCAGAATTCCTTTCCCGAAGGAGAGACTCCACACAGACACACACACACACACACAGATGCACACACACAGAGATGAACACACACACACACACACACACACACACACACACACACACACACACACACCCCAGAGGCCGGCCATAGGCTGCGGCCAGGAGGGACACTCTCGCAGGCAGTGTATGTTGAAGGCGAGAGAGGGCCACGCTTGCTGACCTCTCAGTGCCCGTATTGCAAACCCTTGGTCAAAAAGGAGAGACACAGAGACAGAGAGACAGAGGTAAAAAGAGACAGAAAGAGACAGAGACAAAGAGGCAGAACAGAGAGAGAGATAGAAAGAAACAGAGAGACAGAGAGATAGATAGAGAGAGAGACAGAGAAACAGAGAGAGACACAGAAAGACACAGAGACAGAGACAGAAAAAGAGACAGACAAAGAGACAGAGAAACACACAGAGTCGGAGAGACAGAGACAGAAAGAGACAAAGAGACAGAGAGAATTAGAGAAAGACTGAAAGATAGAGAGGACAGAGAAATAGAGACAGAGCCAGAGAGACAGAGAATGACAGAGAGACAGAGATATACAGAGACAGAAAAAGAAACAAAAAGAGACAAAGAGACAGAGAGAAACAGAGAAAGACCGAAAGACAGAGAGACAGAGAAACAGAGAGAAAGAGACAGAGCCAGAGAGACAGAGAAAGACAGAGACAGAGATAAACAGAGACAGAAAGAGACAGAATGAGACAAAGAGACAGAAACAGAGAGAGAGAGACAGAAAGAAAGAGAGAGACAGACACAGAAAGAAACAGAAACAGAGACAGGAAAAGAGAGAGAAAGAAACAGAGACAGACACAAAGAGAGAGACACACAGAGAGACATAGAGAGACAGAGACAGATGAGACGGGGAGAGAGGGAGAGGGAGAAAGAAGGAAAGTGCCTGCCGGAGGGGCGGGTTGTGGTCAGGGTGGGAGGGACCCGGGGACACTGGCAGTGACAAGTGTGTCCTGGTGAAGGGGCAGAGCGGGGTCACTGCCTGCTGAAACCCAACCAGGAACACGGTGATGCCTTTTAAAACATACTTTCCTTGGGGCCGGAGCGACAGCACAGCGGGGAGGGCGTTGGCCTTGCACGCAGCCGGCCCCGGTTCGATTCCCAGCATCCCAGAGGGCCCCCCAAGCACCACCAGGAGTCATTCCTGAGTGCAGAGTCAGGAGTAACCCCTGAGCATCGCCGGGTGGGACCCAAAAAGAAAAAAAACTGTTCTGAAGTGCTCAGTGCACAGTGCTCATGTTTCACTTACTCATTCCCCCTTTTCACCCACTTTGTTCCACTCTGCTGTTACGGAGCAGCAGAATGGCATTGGGGCGGGAAAGATAGAAACGGCTCAATCTGCAGATTGCCTGCCAGCCAGTGACAAATGCGGAAAGAAGGAAGGGAGGGAGGGAGGGAGGGAGGGAGGGAGGAAGAAAGGAAGGAAGGAAGGAAGGAAGGAAGGAAGGAAGAAAGGAAGGAAGGAGGGAAGGAAGGAAGGAGGAGGGAAGAAGGAAGGGAGGGAGAAGGGAGGGACGGAGGGAGGGAGGGAGGGAGGAAGGGAGGGACGGAGGGAGGGAGGGAGGGAGGGAGGGAGGGAGGGAGGAAGGGAAGGAGGGAGGGAGGGAAGAAGGAAGGAAGGAAGGAAGGAAGGAAGGAAGGAAGGAAGGAAGGAAGGAAGGAAGGAAGAAGGGAGGGAGGGAGGGAGGGAGGGAAGAAGAAGGAGGAAGGAGGAAGGAAGGAAGGAAGGAAGAAGGAAGGAAGGAGGGAAGAAGGAAGGAGGAAGGAAGGAAGGAAGGAAGGAAGGAAGAAAGGAAGGAAGGAAGGAAGGAAGGAAGGAAGGAAGAAGGGAGGGAGGAAGGGAGGGAGGGAGGGAGGAGGGAAGAAGGAAGGGAGGGAGGGAGGGAGGGAGGGAGGGAGGGAGGAGGGAAGAAGAAAGGGAGGGAGGGAGGGAGGAAGGGAGGGAGGGAGGGAGGGAGGGAGGAAGGAAGAGGGAAGGAAGGAAGGAAGGAAGGAAGGAAGAAGGAAGGAAGGAAGGAAGGAAGGAAGGAAGGAAGGAAGGAAGGAAGGAAGGGGAGGGAGGGAGGGAGGGAGGAGGGAAGAAGGAAGGGAGGGAGGGAGGGAGGGAGGGAGGGAGGAGGGAAGAAGGAAGGGAGGGAGGGAGGGAGGAAGGGAGGGAGGGAGGGAGGGAGGGAGGGAGGGAGGGAGGGAGGAAGGAAGAGGGAAGGAAGGAAGGAAGGAAGGAAGGAAGGAAGGAAGGAAGGAAGGAAGGAAGGAAGGAAGGAAGGAAGGAAGGAAGGAAGGAAGGAGGGAAGGAGGGAAGGAGGGAGGGAGAGGGAAGAAGGGAAGGAAGGAGGGAGAGAAGGAAGGAAGGAAGGAAGGAAGGAAGGAAGGAAGGAAGGAAGGAAGGAAGGAAGAAGAAGGGAAGGAGGGGAGGGAGAGAAGGAAGGAAGGAAGGAAGGAAGGAAGGAAGGAAGGAAGGAAGGAAGGAAGGAAGGAAGGAAGGAAGGAGGAAGGAAGAAAGGAAGGAGGGAAGGAGGGAGGGAGGAAGGGAGAAAAGAGGGAGGAGGGAAGGAAGGAGGGAAGGACTTTTCTGAGGGCCCCTCTCTGACCC